>NC_088413.1:26155252-26357752 GCF_034236695.1 Oncorhynchus nerka | reverse complement strand
AGTAGTCGTAGTGGCAGCAGTAGTAGTCGTAGTGGCAGCAGCAGTAGTCGTAGTGGCAGCAGCAGTAGTCGTAGTGGCAGCAGCAGTAGTCGTAGTGGCAGCAGCAGTAGTCGTAGTGGCAGCAGTAGTCGTAGTGGCAGCAGTAGTCGTAGTAGTAGCAGTAGTGGCAGCAGTAGTCGTAGTGGCAGCAGTAGTCGTAGTGGCAGCAGTAGGAGCAGTAGTAGCAGCAACAGTAGTAGCAGCAGTTGTAGTAGTAGCAGCTGTAGCAGCAGTCGTCGTCCTAGTAGTAGCAGCAGTCATAGTGACAGCAGTAGTCGTAGTAGTGGCAGCAGTAGTCGTAGCGGCAGCAGTAGTCGTAGCGGCAGCAGTAGTCGTGGCGGCAGCAGTTGTCGTAGCGGCAGCAGCAGTAGTCGTAGCGGCAGCAGCAGTAGTCGTAGCGGCAGCAGCAGTAGTCGTAGCGGCAGCAGCAGTAGTCGTAGCGGCAGCAGCAGTAGTCGTAGTGGCAGCAGCAGTAGTCGTAGTGGCAGCAGCAGTAGTCGTAGTGGCAGCAGCAGTAGTCGTAGTGGCAGCAGCAGTAGTCGTAGTGGCAGCAGTAGTAGTCGTAGTGGCAGCAGTAGTAGTCGTAGTGGCAGCAGCAGTAGTCGTAGTGGCAGTAGTAGTAGTGGCAGTAGTAGTGGCAGCAGTAGTAGTCGTAGTGGCAGCAGTAGTCGTAGTGGCAGCAGTAGTAGTCGTAGTGGCAGCAGCAGTAGTCGTAGTGGCAGCAGCAGTAGTGGCAGCAGCAGTAGTCGTAGTGGCAGCAGCAGTGGTCGTGGTGGCAGCAGCAGTAGTCGTAGTGGCAGCAGCAGTAGTCGTAGTGGCAGCAGTAGTAGTCGTAGTGGCAGCAGTAGTAGTCGTAGTGGCAGCAGCAGTAGTCATAGTGGCAGTAGTCGTAGTGGCAGTAGTCGTAGTGGCAGCAGCAGTAGTCGTAGTGGCAGCAGTAGTCGTAGTGGCAGCAGTAGTAGTCGTAGTGGCAGCAGCAGTAGTCATGGTGGCAGTAGTCATAGTGGCAGTAGTCATAGTGGCAGTAGTCGTAGTGGCAGTAGTCGTAGTGGCAGCAGCAGTAGTCGTAGTGGCAGCAGTAGTCGTAGTGGCAGCAGTAGTAGTCGTAGTGGCAGCAGTAGTCGTAGTGGCAGCAGTAGTAGCCGTAGTGGCAGCAGTAGTAGCCGTAGTGGCAGCAGCAGTAGTCGTAGTGGCAGCAGCAGTAGTCGTAGTGGCAGCAGCAGTAGTCGTAGTGGCAGCAGCAGTAGTCGTAGTGGCAGCAGCAGTAGTTGTAGTGGCAGCAGCAGTAGTCGTAGTGGCAGCAGCAGTAGTCGTAGTGGCAGCAGCAGTAGTCGTAGTGGCAGCAGTAGTAGTCGTAGTGGCAGCAGTAGTATTCGTAGTGGCAGCAGTAGTGGTAGTAGTGGCAGCAGCAGTCGTAGTAGTGGCAGCAGCAGTCGTAGTAGCAGCATCAGTTGTAGTAGCAGCATCAGTAGTAGCAGCATTAGTAGTGGTAGTAGTAGTATTAGCAGCAGCAGCATCAGTAGTAGTTGTAGCAGCATCAGTAGTAGTTGTAGCAGCATCAGCAGTCGCAGTTGTAGCTGCAGCAATAGTAGTAGTAGCAGCATCAGTCATAGTCATAGCAGCAGCAGTAGTAGTAGTAGCAGCATCAGTCGTAGTCATAGTAGCAGCATCAGTAGTAGCAGCATCAGTAGTAGCAGCATCAGTAGTAGCAGCATCAGTAGCAGCAGCATCAGTAAGTAGCAGCAGCAGTAGTAGTAGCAGTAGTAGCAGCAGCAGTCCTGTGTGGCTCAGTTGGTAAGAGCGTGGCTCTAGCAATGTCAGCGTCATTGGTTAGATTCCTGCAGGGAAAAAGCAGCTGGTAAGTGGAATAGATAAGGTACACTTGTGTGTTTTTTGTGTTACTTCAGTTCCCGACTGGAGAAATAAAAAAACGTCACATTAGGGTACTAAATAATTGAGTGATTTCCGTAACTCAGATTGGGAGAGTTTAAATACGATGCTATTTATAGGGCCCAAAAAGGTCATTGTAGTGGAGTGACTTTGTGTTTGTAAGCACCGTGTCCACTGCGTCTTGAGGGTTGTTTTTGTTCCGGTGGAGTACCGTTGGAGGGGTGTGCGCGCGCAAGTCATCTGTAATAGAGTTTGTGTGTGTGTGTGTGTGTGTACATGTGTAGGCCTTCCCAGGGCCACAGTGAAGCGTGCTGTCCCTGTCTGATCCAACATGGCCTGAACACACTCCTAATTAGAGGACGTCCTTCCAGGTGCTGACCAGGTTATACTTAGCCTGCCCGCTGACATCCGACACACACACACACTCCACCATCGAGCCTGCCCGCTGACATCTGACATTTCCAGCTGGTGGTGCTGCCGCGACCCCTAACCCCTTGACGTGAAAGACACTGTCCCCCATTCGCAAGGCCTCCCACTAGACCTCACGCCCCCCCTACCAGCCTCCACCAGCACAGCCCAGTGGCACAGCATGGGCAGTTTAGGTCCACCCACTGGGAGGTTCTGCCAGTATGGCTTCTGTCCTCCCTTACCTGCGCTCTCTGTCCCCCTCTGTCCCTCCGGCGTGCATCATCATTAATCAGATGGCCGGAGCTGCCGCAGATTTATGACACGGGCAGGAGGGGTGGCCCCGCGGCAGGCCTGTGTCGTCCAGAGATGTTAGGTGTGACGGGAGAGGGTGAGATGGGGTGAGTGAGGAGCAGGGGGGGGGAGGGGGGGGAGCAGGGGAGCAGATCTATAGTGGGGCCTGAAGAAACGGGACAGCCGTCGACCCAAGAGTGATAACAGACCCAAGTGTGTGTGAGAGAGAGAGCAGTGAGAGACAGAGAATAAGAGAACCTTCACCACAAAGCGTTGAGGCACCGTGGTCTCTGGTTTCTTGGCGGTGATCAGAAGTTGCTCCATGTCTTAATTATTAATTATTCATCTAAGGCGGGATTAGATGTGACCCAGTTTCCCTACAAACACACACACCTAAGTGTATCTACACTCTGCAGATAATATTTAGTTTCATTATTATCTGTGTATTAACAAGCTTAACTTAACTCAATGCCTTTTGGTGTGTGTGTGTGTGTGTGTGTGTGTGTGTGTGTGTGTGTGTGTGTGTGTGTGTGTGTGAAATAAAGATGGAGAGAAAGAGAAGGGGAGGAGAGGATTTGGTTAGAGATGCCCTGCAGACCTGGACAGAGTGAGAGAGTCAGTCATTAGGTCCTACCATCTGTGCGCCAGGATCCTAGGATTCACTGTTCACTGATGGTCCAGACCAGGGACTTTTAGTTCTCTCTCTAAATAACAGACCGCTTACAAAACCTACTCTCACCCTCAATCTGATAGACTCCCTCTCTCTCACATGTTACTGGTCAGTGTGTGTGTGACTATGTTCCTGTGTGTGTGGTTTGAGGTACACACTAAGAACACAGAAGACTAGAATAGTAGAATGCAGACACACGGCCACGTGTTGTGCCATGTGACCAGCGTTATGTTATTGTTGGGTTTATGTGATCAACTGTCACATGGAGAAAACCCCAGTTGAACCCTGCTCTTCTGCCACAGTCCACACTGTATCGTTCCACAAATAGTTGAGGATCTCTCACACACAACCCTCCTCAACCCTCTCTGTCTACCCTCTCTCTGTCCTTGTCGTTCCTCTCATTCCTCTTGACCCTCACCTCTCTCGTCAATCTGGCTCTACTCGCTCTCCCTTTTGCCTCCCACCTCTTCCTCTCTCTCCTCTTTCATTTGTCCTCTTCCCCTCTCTCCTCACCTTTTCCTCCTCTCCAACCTTCTCGCTATCCTCTAACCCCCCCCCCCTCTCTCTCTCTCTAACCCTCCCCTCTCTCTCTAACCCTCTCCCCCCCTCTCTCTCTGTATAGCGGCCAACCAGAAGGAAGCCCTGAAGGCTCCACAGTCCTTCCATTTGAAGCAGGAACCCCGGGCAGAGGAAGAAGAGGTGCGGAGGAGCCCCCGGAGCCAGCCCAGCTACTCCTCCTTCTACCAGGAGCAGGGCGCGGCACTGGGGGCCACAGGGCCAGCAGAGGTCACAGCAGACAGTGGGGGCCACAGGGGGACACTAAAGGGACGGGAGGGAAGCCCCATGGGAAACAAGAACAGTCTCCTCAGCCAGGACATCAACTTCAAGGTGGCGTCGGAGCTGCTGATGAAGCTATCAGGTAAGGTAATGGGCTGTGGGTTGAGGGGGGAGGTATTTGGTGTATGTGTGTTCCGGGTTAGAAGTGATGTTTTTAACAGCACAATAGACACATTCACAGCCAATTTTAGAATAAAAAATAATTAGAACATAGTTGGTGTTTCTCTATATAGGATAGTGCAAGTAGAGATTGAATTCAAATGAGCTCCACAAACCTTAACTTGACCTATGTACTGACAAGGCGTGCAAGTATTTTAAAACTCTACTCAGTGATCTCACACATCTGAGTATATAATTCACCCATGTTGATCTGGAGATTGCAGTGAAAGGGTAGTGACTGGGTCAACATGGTTACAGTTAGTGCCTTAAATCAGCCAATAGGAATGAATCAGTAGAGAGGTCAAAGGTGACCCAGGTCCCTGCCATGTAATGACATGGGTAAAACCATTGTACTGTGAAATGTTTATATCGCTTACACTGAGACTCAAAGCTCTCTATTTTGGCACCAAAGCCTTTGTGTCCTCCCATGGTAATATCCAGGTCAAAGTCCTCTCTCAACACCTCTGTTCTCTTTCTCTCCCTCCTGCGTATTCCTCTCCACTTCCTTCTGTTTTTCTTTCTTTTTCTCTCTCCCCCGGTTTCTGTTCTCTCTCTTTCCCTCCTGCCTCCTCCTCCTCCCAAGTTTTTTGGGTGGAAGATGGGCAGAAGGGTCAATTATTTTTCATGTTGTTCAGTCAATATCCTTTTCCCGTCCTGCGGTCCCCCGTCCGAAACAAACCAATCGATGGCTGCTGGGTCCATCTCCAACGGTGCGCTACAGTGAACCTCAAACCTGGCCCCCCTCTCACCCTCGCCCCTCTCTATGAAAACAGAGATGACGGAGGGAAGAAAGAACACCCTGTCCTAAACCGTCTTCTAGTTTTAGCATGTTCTCTGTTATTTCTGCTGCAGTACAGGTTATGTCATACGAGAGGCCCCTCTCGCCCTCAACTATATGAGACAGAGTTAGTGAAAGGATGGAAGGACTGAAAAGAACACCCTGTCCTGAACCGTGTGCTAGATTTAACATGTTTAATGTTATTCGCTGCTACGTAATTACAGTGTGTTATCACAAAAGTGTAGCCTATCTGCTTATTTCATTTTCAGCTGAAAGTGTGGTCAAGTGTGTGTCTGTGTGTAGCTTGTAGGTTGTGTGTGCTGTAGGTGTTGATGGTGGGTGGGTGTTACCGTGTGTGTGTGTGATCTCTTGATTTAATTGAATTCCATGCTCCGAGGGAACACTACTTTGTGTGTGTGTGTGTGTTTGCTGCGGGGTGTGTAGTGTAACACAGCAGTTGATAACAGTACAGTGATCTCTCAGCTTCATGGCCCCTCATCTCATCCTGTACCCTCACACACCAGCTGCCATTGTTCTGTTCTCTTGTTCTCTCTGGGTCGCCCTGTGTCTACAGTGAGTCATAGTCACTGCCTGGGAGCGCTGCTACACTATACACTACATTACACTATACACCACACACGCACTATACATTACGTGTGTGTGTGTGTGTGTGTGTGTGTGTGTGTGTGTGCGTGTGTGTGCGCGACAGAGATGGTGAGTGTGAGAGAGAGAGTTGAACAGAGAGGAGGTGGGAAGTCTCTCAGTGATTCCTCCACTACTGCTGCTTGTCCTTTGTTCTTTTTTCCTCACCATCATTCCCCACCTCTGGGCCAACATGCTCACCACACCACCACATCCTCCTTTAGCATCCGCTAGCATTCAGAGCGTAAGCCGTTAGCCTGTCAGTGTAGTTTAATATTGGCCTGTTAGCCTTTGTAATTTAGCAGCAATGCGATGAGACAAATTAAGGATTCTAGCTTTAAATACTTCAAATATCTTTCATTGTGCTCACCCCCCTGGAGCTTAGTAGAGCGAGTAGTGCCGTTGTCCATTGCCATGACAACAGCAGTGGGGTCGTCTGAGAGAGTAGGAGAGAAGGTTGTCTGGTGTGATGGCTGTGACAGTGAGTCTGGCCCCTCAGTCAGACGGCCTTGAGGTTAGAGAGAGGAACGGGGGAGGAGGAGGAGGGAGGCCAAGGGGAAGGTATATTCCGTATGAGTCATCTGCGTCACACGGCCACGAGGTTTCAAGGACGTCTACTCCGTCACCTCTGACCCCTTGCCGAGGTCAACTCCGGCGCAGGGAGGCACGGTGTTGGCTGAAAGAAAGTCACATGGGTGCGATTGAGCACCGATTGAAAAAAAAACTGGAGATCTTACAATAGACTGGTTAAATGGATTGTAACCAGAGAGGCTCCTCCTTAAACCCACTAATATGGAATAGGCTAGATGTAATTAAATGACCGGACTAGCTAATTTTCAGTTGACCAAGGCAACCATCAGGAGAGCAAGGAGGACTGGCATCAAAACTGGCCATTGTGTACTGTAATGTGTTGCATCACTGCTTTAACTAGGTCACTTCTGTTTCTCTCTCTTTTCGTTCTTTCTCTCTCTCTCCTTATCAAATGACGGTGGTGGCGGTAGCGCTCTCTCTCCACCCCTACCTACATCTGTTTTAAAACATGCTGTTAGCACGGTTAGCGTCTAGGGGCTAATTACAGGAGGGCTAAACAGTCCCCTGCGCTGCTGGCTAACGCCTGCTAGTGCCTGTTAGCAGATGGGTACTGGTATAGAGGGTACAGAAGGACATCAGGGGACTGGGAGAAGGGGGGTATGGGGGGGTACAGTGCCTTGAGTGATACCCTTTGTCCCAGGCAGGCAGGCTGGCAAAGTGTGGGTGATGATGTCCCTGCCACCCACTGTCCCTGGTTCCATCTACCCCCTACCCCCCACCATGGGTGTGAAGTCACACGTGTCTCCTAGCAGTGAGCCTATTTCCGTCCCAATATACCACCCTCCGTTTCGTCTTTCGTCGCCCTCAGCGCCCTTGCTAATTAAGACGAGTGTACCTGACATGGCGTCCCAGTTGGGGTCGTGTAGTTAACGTGATGTGGGCTGTAGTAGAACCTGATGACCTGATGATGCTTGTCAAAGATGTTGGACTACAGGATACACTCTCACACACACATACAGACCAGAATAGGAAAAAGCAGAGGCGTAACGTTCACTGGGAAAGGAAGAATTTCAAATATAAAATATATTTAGATTTGTTTAACACTTTTTTGGTTACTACATGATTCCATAGCTTTTGTGTGAGATATATATATATATATATATATATATATATATATATATATATATATATATATATATATATATATAGGTAATTATAGGTAATTATATACAGGGAATTTTTACTAGGATTAAATGTCAGGAATTGTGAAAAACTGAGTTTAAATGTATTTGGCTAAGGTGTGTATGTATATATATATATATATATATATATATATATATATATATATATATATATATATACCTTAGCCAAATCCATTTAAACTCAGTTTTTCACAATTCCTGACATTTAATCCTAGTAAAAATTCCCTGTTTTAGGTCAGTTAGGATCACCACTTTATTTTAAGAATGTGAAATGTCAGAATAATAGTAGAGAAAATGATTAATTTCAGCTTTTATTTCTTTCATCACATTCCCAGTGGGTTAGAAGTTTAAATACACTCAATTAGTATTTGGTAGCATTGCCTTTAAATTGTTGATCATGGGTCAAAACGTGTCGGGTAGCCTTCCACAAGCTTCCCATAATAAGTTGGGTGAATTTTGGCCCATTCCTCCTGACAGAACTGGTGTAACTGAGTCAGGTTTGTAGACCTCCTTGCTCGCACACGCCTTTTCAGTTCTGCCCACAAATTTTCTATAGGATTGACTTCAGGGCCTTGTGATGGCCATTCCAATACCTTGACTTTGTTGTCCTTAAGCCATTTTGCCACAACTTTGGAAGTATGCTTGGGGTCGTTGTCCATTTGGAAGACCCATTTGCGACCAACCTTTTTCTTCCTGACTGATGTCTTGAGATGTTGCTTCAATATATCCACATAATTTTTGTTCCTCATGTAGCCATCTATTTTGTGAAGTGCACCAGTCCCTCCTGCAGCAAAGCACCCCCACAACATGATGCTGCCACCCCAGTGCTTCATGGTTGGGATGGTGTTCTTCCTCCCCCTTTTTCCTCCAAACATGACGATGGTCATTATGACCAAACAGTTATATTTTTGTTTCATCAGACCAGAGGACATTTGTCCAAAAAGTACAATCTTTGTCCCCATGTGCAGTTGCAAACCGTAGTCTGGCATTTTTGTGGTGGTTTTGGAGCAGTGGCTTCTTCCTTGCTGAGCGGCCTTTCCGGTTATGTCGATATAGGACTCGTTTTACTGTGGATATAGATACTTTTGTACCCGTTTCCTCCAGTATCTTCACAAGGTCCTTTGCTGTTGTTCTGGGATTGATTTGCACTTTTCGCACCAAAGTACATTAATCTCTAGGAGATAGAACGCGTCTCCTTCCTGAGCGGTATGACGGCTGCCTGGTCCCATTTGTGTTTATACTTGCGTGCTATTGTTTGTACAGATGAACGTGGTACCTTCAGGCGTTTGGAAATTGATCCCAAGGATGAACCTGACTTGTGGAGGTCTTTTTTCTGAAGTCTTTGCTGGTTTCTTTTGATTTTCCCATGATGTCAAAAGAGGCACTGAGTTTGAAGGTAGGCCTTGAAATACATCCACAGGTACACCTCCAATTGACTCAAATGGTGTCAATTAGCCTATCAGAAGCTTCTAAAGCCATGACATAATTTTTGGGAATTTTCCAAGCTGTTTAACTTCTTATGGATCCCTTTGCGAGCCAATCCCTTTAGCGGGATCGAGTTGACAGCACCCAGTGAAATTGCAGCGCGCCAAATTCAAAAACAGAAATACTCATAATAAGAATTCATAAAGCATACAAGTGTTATACATCGGTTTAAAGATTCACTTCTTGTTGATCCAGCCGCAGTTTCAGATTTCAAAAAGGCTTTACGGTGAAAGCAGACCATGCAATTATCTGAGGACAGCACCCAGCATACCAACCCATGAAAATCAGATTTCAACCAGGCAGGTGCTACACAAAAGTCCGAAATAACGATATAATTCATGCCTTACCTTTGAAGATCTTCTTCTGTTGGCAAAATGTCCCATAAATGTCACACATTGTATTTTTGTTCGAGAAATTGCTTCTTTATATCCTCAAAATGTCAATTTATTTGGCACGTTTGATTCAGAATAACACCGGTTCCAACTCGCCCAACATGCCTACAAAGTATCTAATAAGTTACCTGTAAACTTGGTCCAAACATTTCAAACAACGTTCCTAATCCAAATTTATGTATCCTAAAATGTAAATAATTGATACAATTTAAGACGGGAAATACTGTGCTCAATACCGGACGAAAACAAAGTGAAGCTCGTGCCAGGTTGCGTGCACCAACATTAGAGTGCACCTGGAGTGACACATGGAAATAACAGGGCTACTTCTTCATTTCTCAAAGGAAACACATCAACCAATTTCTAAGGACTGTTGACTAGTGGAAGCCATAGGAACTGCAATCATATTTCTATTAAAAAGGGATTGCCATAGAAAACTAATGGAAAACAGATTGAGCTCAAAAAATGTTTTCCCTGAATGGATTGTGCTCGGGGTTTCGCCTGCCAAATCAGTTCTGTTATACTCAGACATTATTCAAACAGTTTTAGTAACTTCAGAGTATTTTCTATCCAAATCTACTAATAATATGCATATCCTAGCTTCCGGACCTGAGTAGCAGGCAGTTCACTTTGGGCACACCTTTCATCCGGATGTGAAAATACTGCCCCCTAGCCCAAAGAAGTTTTAAAGGCACAGTCAACTTAGTTTATGTAAACTTCTGACACACTGGAATTGTGATACAGTGAATTATAAGTGAAATAATTTGTCTAAACAATTGTTGGAAAAATGACTTGTGTCAAGCACAAAGTACAGTCGTGGCCAAAAGTTTTGAGAATGACACAAATATACATTTTCACAAAGTCTGCTGCCTCAGTTTGTATGTTGGCAATTTGCATATACTCCAGAATGTTATGATCAGATGAATTGCAATTAATTGCAAAGTTCGCCTTTGCCATGCAAATGAACTGAATCCCCAAAAAACACTTCCACTGCATTTCAGCCCTGCCACAAAAGGACCAGCTGACATCATGTCAGTGATTCTCTCGTTAACACGGGTGTGAGTGTTGACGAGGACATGGGTGGAGATCACTCTGTCACGCTGATTGAGTTCGAATAACAGACTGGAAGCTTCAAAAGGAGGGTGGTGATTGGAATCATTGTTCTTCATCTGTCAACCATGGTTACATGCAAGGAAATACGTGCCGTCATCATTGCTTTGCACAAAAAGGGCTTCACAGGCAACTATATTGCTGCCAGTAAGATTGCATCTAAATCAGCCATTTATCGGATCATCAAGAACTTCAAGGAGAGTGGTTCAATTGTTGTGAAGAAGGCCTCAGGGAGCCCAAGAAAGTTCAGGAAGCGACAGGACCGTCTCCTAAAGTTGATTCAGCTGTGGGATCGAGGCACTACCAGTACAGAGCTTGATCAGGAATGGCAGCAGGCAGGTGTGAGTGCATCTGCACGCACAGTGAAGCAAAGACTTTTGGAGGATGGTCTGTTGTCAAGAAGGGCAGCAAAGAAGCCACTTGTCTCCAGGAAAAACATCAGGGACAGACTGATATTCTCCAAAAGGTACAGGGATTGGACTGCTGAGGACTGGGGTAAAGCAATTTTCTCTGGTGAATCCCCTTTCCGATTGTTTGGGGCATCCGGAAAAAAGTTTGTCCGGAGAAGACAAGGTGAGCGCTACCATCAGTCCTGTGTCATGCCAACAGTAAAGCATCCGGAGACCATTCATGTGTGGGGTTGCTTCTCAGCCAAGGGAGTGGGCTCACTCACAATTTTGCCTAAGAACACAGCCATGAATAAAGAATGGTACCAAAACATCCTCTGAGAGCAACTTCTCCCAACCGATCCAGGAACAGTTTGGTGACAAACAATGCCTTTTCCAGCATGATGGCGCACCTTGCCATAAGGCAAAAGTGATAACTAAGTGGCTCGGGGGGAACAAAACATTGATATTTTGGGTCCATGTCCAGGAATCTCCCCAGACCTTAATCCCATTGAGAACTTGTGGCCAATCCTCAAGAGGCGGGTGGACAAAGAAAACCCCACAAATTCTGGCAAACTCCAAGCATTGATTATGCAAGAATGGGCTGCCATCAGTCAGTATGTGGCCCAGAAGTTAATTGACAGCATGCCAGGGCGGATTGCAGTGGTCTTGAAAAAGAAGGGTCAACACTGCAAATATTGATTCTTTGCATCAACTTCATGTGATTGTCAATAAAAGCCTTTGACACTTATGAAATGCTTGTAATTATACTTCAGTATTCCATAGTAACATCTGACAAAAATATCTAAAGACACTGAGGCAGCAGATTTTGTGAAAATTAAAATTTGTATCATTCTAAAAACTTTTGGCCACGACTGTAGATGTCCTAACCGACATGCCAAAACTATAGTTTGTTAACAAGAAATGTGTGGAGAGGTTGAAAAACGAGTTTTAATGACTCCAACCTAAGTGTATGTAAACTTCCGACTTCGTGTGTGTGTGTGTGTGTGTGTGTGTGTGTACTGAACAAAAATATAAACCCAACATGTATAATGCTGGTTTCATGCGCTGAAATAAAACATTCCAGAAATGTTCCATATGCAGAAAAAGCTTATTTCTCTCAAATGTTGTGCACAAATTGGTTTACATCCCTGTTAGTGAGTATTTCTCCTTTGCCAAGATAATCCATCCACCTGACAGGTGGCATATCAAGAAGCTGATTAAACATTATGACCATTACGCAGGTGCGACCAGCCACCAGGACAGCTGGTGCAACTGAGAAGTGTTTCTGTCTGTAATAAAACCCTTTTGTGGGGTAAAACTAATTCTGATAGGCTTTGCCTGGCTCCCCAGTCAGTGAGCCTGGCTCCCAAGTGGGTGGGCCTATGCCCTTCCAGGCCGACCCATGGCTGTGCCCCTGCCCAGTCATGTGAAATCCATCGATTAGGACCTAATGAATTTTTTCAGTGGACTGATTTCCTTAAATGAACTGTAACTCAGTAAAAATCGTTGAAATTGTTGCATGTTCCGTTTATATTTTTGTTCAGTATAGTTTAAACCGTACACTGACAATCAATTGTCCACACGTACTGCATAACAATAATTGATTGGATTTATGAAATGCAGGAATACATGGTAATGTAGCACAAGTGGTAGATCTAGTCTTACAGTGGCACTGATATCTTTAGGCACTCTTCCCCTTAGGGGACTATTGGGTCTTTGAACCACCCCCCCCCCCCCCCCCCACCCTCCCTCTCTCTCTAACAAACACACCACTCTCCGTTAGTCTCAGTGCAAGTGTTGCATCATCATTGTACTGAATTATTGAACGCTACAGTACCAGCCGATCTGAGAACAGATGTAGCAGCATTATCACCCCTCCCGCTCCTGGCTGAATAAGAGGTAACTGGTCTAAGATCAGTGTCTGTCTGCTGCTGCTGTTTCGCTCCCCAGCTGACATGTTGTCTTCCACCACTGCATCCCTTTGAAGCAGCTGAACTCTTCACCCCTTTCTGAGCAGGTCGACCAGAGAGGGAGAGCGAGGGGATGAGGAGGGAGGATGTCATTTTATTACTCCTCCTCTTATCCGTCTCCTTCTCTCGCTCACTCATCTTTCTTCCTTCTCTCTCACCCTCAGGGCGTTCCTCTCCCCGCTACTCTCCACCTTTATTTTGATCCTTTCCTCTCATCCTCCCTGACGGCATCCATGTGTCTCTCCCAGCTCATCTCTGTATTCCCCCTCTGTCGATGCATCACAGGTATACCTCGCGCTATGATACGGTAGCTTTACATGTGTCTCTCCCAGCTCATCTCTGTATTCCCCCTCTGTCGATGCATCACAGGTATACCTCGCGGTATGATACGGTAGCTTTACATGTGTCTCTCCCAGCTCATCTCTGTATTCCCCCTCTGTCGATGCATCACAGGTATACCTCGCGGTATGATACGGTAGCTTTACATGTGTCTCTCCCAGCTCATCTCTGTATTCCCCCTCTGTCGATGCATCACAGGTATACCTCGCGGTATGATACGGTAGCTTTACATGTGTCTCTCCCAGCTCATCTCTGTATTCCCCCTCTGTCGATGCATCACAGGTATACCTCGCGCTATGATACGGTAGCTTTACATGTGTCTCTCCCAGCTCATCTCTGTATTCCCCCTCTGTCGATGCATCACAGGTATACCTCGCGCTATGATACGGTAGCTTTACATGTGTCTCTCCCAGCTCATCTCTGTATTCCCCCTCTGTCGATGCATCACAGGTATACCTCGCGGTATGATACGGTAGCTTTACATGTGTCTCTCCCAGCTCATCTCTGTATTCCCCCTCTGTCGATGCATCACAGGTATACCTCGCTATGATACGGTAGCTTTACATGTGTCTCTCCCAGCTCATCTCTGTATTCCCCCTCTGTCGATGCATCAAAGGTATACCTCGCGGTATGATACGGTAGCTTTACATGTGTCTCTCCCAGCTCATCTCTGTATTCCCCCTCTGTCGATGCATCACAGGTATACCTCGCGCTATGATACGGTAGCTTTACATGTGTCTCTCCCAGCTCATCTCTGTATTCCCCCTCTGTCGATGCATCACAGGTATACCTCGCGCTATGATACGGTAGCTTTACATGTGTCTCTCCCAGCTCATCTTTGTATTCCCCCTCTGTCGATGCATCACAGGTATACCTCGCGGTATGATACGGTAGCTTTACATGTGTCTCTCCCAGCTCATCTCTGTATTCCCCCTCTGTCGATGCATCACAGGTATACCTCGCGCTATGATACGGTAGCTTTACATGTGTCTCTCCCAGCTCATCTCTGTATTCCCCCTCTGTCGATGCATCACAGGTATACCTCGCGCTATGATACGGTAGCTTTACATGTGTCTCTCCCAGCTCATCTCTGTATTCCCCCTCTGTCGATGCATCAAAGGTATACCTCGCGGTATGATACGGTAGCTTTACATGTGTCTCTCCCAGCTCATCTCTGTATTCCCCCTCTGTCGATGCATCACAGGTATACCTCGCGGTATGATACGGTAGCTTTACATGTGTCTCTCCCAGCTCATCTCTGTATTCCCCCTCTGTCGATGCATCACAGGTATACCTCGCGGTATGATACGGTAGCTTTACATGTGTCTCTCCCAGCTCATCTCTGTATTCCCCCTCTGTCGATGCATCACAGGTATACCTCGCTATGATACGGTAGCTTTACATGTGTCTCTCCCAGCTCATCTCTGTATTCCCCCTCTGTCGATGCATCACAGGTATACCTCGCGCTATGATACGGTAGCTTTACATGTGTCTCTCCCAGCTCATCTCTGTATTCCCCCTCAGTCGATGCATCACAGGTATACCTCGCGCTATGATACGGTAGCTTTACATGTGTCTCTCCCAGCTCATCTCTGTATTCCCCCTCTGTCGATGCATCACAGGTATACCTCGCTATGATACGGTAGCTTTACATGTGTCTCTCCCAGCTCATCTCTGTATTCCCCCTCTGTCGATGCATCACAGGTATACCTCACGCTATGATACGGTAGCTTTACATGTGTCTCTCCCAGCTCATCTCTGTATTCCCCCTCTGTCGATGCATCACAGGTATACCTCGCGCTATGATACGGTAGCTTTACATGTGTCTCTCCCAGCTCATCTCTGTATTCCCCCTCTGTCGATGCATCACAGGTATACCTCGCGCTATGATACGGTAGCTTTACATGTGTCTCTCCCAGCTCATCTCTGTATTCCCCCTCTGTCGATGCATCAAAGGTATACCTCGCGCTATGATACGGTAGCTTTACATGTGTTGAATCGGTAATGGTGTGGCTGTCTGGCTGTTAGCTGTAGGGCTTTACTGCTAGTCCTCTCCTCACCTATGTACACGCACACAGTCAGACTGTACGTTCTGATTGGAGCAGACAACGAAGGTCAAAGGTGAACAGCGAAACAGCAGCGCAGTCATTTTCACTCTGTCTCAAAAATGAATAATGCATTGTCAAGTAAAAGCAGACATGTATTTGTCTGATAAAATGTGATATGTACAGTGTGTTAATATAACCTGATATAGAGAGAAGATTACAGTATACTAGATAGCATATGGCTGTCTCTAAAGATACAGAATATATTAGCATGTAGCCTAAACACAATCCACACAATGTCAACATAATATACATTGGACTATGTATAGCCTACCTGTGTCATACATTGATCGGATAAGGTATGTGACAGAGTCAAGTAAACGTGATATCGACATTAGACCAGGGTTTTCCAAACCTGTTTCTGGAGAGCTACCGTCCTGTAGGTTTTCACTCCAACCCTAATCTAGCGCTCCTGATTCTAATAAATATCTGGTTGATAAACTCAATCAGGTTAGTTACAACTGGGGTTGGAGGGAAAACCTACAGGTCGATAGCCCTCCAGGAACAGGGTTAGAGTTAACCTACAGGAGGTTATCTCTCCCGGAACAGGGTTGGAGTTACCTCTCCTGTAGGTTATCTCTCCCGGAACAGGGTTGGAGTTAACCTACAGGAGGGTATCTCTCCAGGAACAGGGTTGGAGTTAACCTACAGGAGGGTATCTCTCCAGGAACAGGGTTGGAGTTAACCTACAGCAGGGTAGCTCTCCAGGAACAGGGTTGTAGTTAACCTACAGCAGGGTAGCTCTCCATAAACAGCGTTGTAGTTAACCTACAGCAGGGTAGCTCTCCAGAAACAGCGTTGTAGTTAACCTACAGCAGGGTATCTCTCCAGGAACAGGGTTGTAGTTAACCTACAGCAGGGTAGCTCTCCAGGAACAGGGTTAGAGAGCCCTGCATTAGACCATACATAGCCTGCCTGTGTACATTGAGATCATGACGGTGTATGGTACCATACAACCACCGTATATGATCAGTCAGAGCTGTGCAAGTGAGAGATTCTACACGACAGTACAGAGGTAGTGGGAGTTATCAGGTCACAACCACTCTACTTTCTGTTAGAGGTGAACTGGTGTTGTGTTCCACTGCTCCTACACTAGAGGGGATGATACACACACACACACACACACACACTTAGGAACAGGATTCATCTTTTTATGGCGCCAGAACATAATGTCATAGCCCTGGACATACAGTGGCGTGTGTAGTGTGTGTGTTTTATTGTGCTAGATAGGTAAGTGAAGGCCATGCAATTTAACACAAAAAAAAGACCACTTAGACCCCCCTACTTTGATGTGTTTTCACTGTGAGAGTGTGTCTATCTACTTTCTGAGCGTATGTGTGTGTGGGCAAAATGTTTGTGTGTGTAACCGTCTGACCGCTCAATGAATCTCAGCTGTGACGCAAGTGTGCTTATCCCAGCTCTCTCTCTCGGTGTGTGTGTGTGTGGCGCTCAGCAGTCCGCTCAGCCCCTGATGGCAGGGGTGGTGAACCACAGACGGGAGCGTGCGTGAGACTGCCTGTCCCTTGGTTGACCCCGGCCTCGCAGTGCTCTCTACCCCCCCTCCTCCACGACCGCTCTGCTCTTGCCAGGCTCTGGGCACCTGATTAAGGGATTAGTCAGCCGATGGTTGTCAGTTGTCTGCTGATGGGGGGGGTGACATGGGGTCGGCTAGGCTACCACCGCCCCCGAAACCTGGGTCCGGAAAGAGAACGCACTCAGATGGACGCACACACATACATCATGTAAACACACAGGCACACTGGGCTGACCGCACGCGCACACACACACACACTGGTGCTCTAGCATGCACCTGGGTAAGCATTTCACTGTTGGTCCACACCTGTTGTTTACGAAGCATGTGGCAAATAAAATGTGATTTGATGCACACACACACACACACACACTGGTGCACTCGCACATACTTTCAACTCCGAATGTAAACGCACCACTCAGGCTTGTACCTCACCACACACACACTGTAGGTCGGGTTCAGACAACGGTGACTAGCCTCGCCCCTCCCAGGCTCAGCCATCCAGGAGAGGAGAGGTCACAGAGAGGGCAGGGTCATCACTGGGTTACTACTGCCTCGCTGCCTCCTCACCCTTCCCTGCCTCTCTCCATCTATCGCTCTCTTTTTCCTACACTGCTGACCTCAGCATACCCTCTCACCCCTTCCTCCTTCCCCCCTCTCTCACTCTTTCTCTCTCCCCCTTCCATCTATCTCTCTCCCATCTCTCTCCTGTACTCCTGACCTCCCCTTCCCACCTCTTCCCCCCTCGCTACTGGCCCAATTTCATATATCCATAATCACCATGAGCATCCGTGTCAGCATGGCTGGAGCTCCCTGCTGCTCCTCACCACACACACACACTTACACACACACACAGACACACACAACCTGGACGAGACAGTCAAAATCTGTTACCTCAGAGATCCTGATGCCGTGTACTGCCGGCCACCGGGGCTATTTTTAGCGTCTGCTATTTGGCTAACCTCTTGAACACGGTCTGATAACCAGAGCGATGGGAAGGTTTTTCCTCCGTTATGGATTCTCTAACCAACGTTGTTGTTTTATTTCAACCCTGATTTTTCAAATCTACTAAGAGATGCCCTGATTTACAATAATCTAGATATGAAAAGACAACGGCCGCTGTTGAATCAGAAGTGTTATTTTGTTTGACGGCAGCTGAAGCAAAGGGTTTTCAAGGAGGCGTTTGAGTTTGCAACATCGTAACCCCCCCTCCCCCGTCAAAATGCCCATAGGGCTGGAATGAGGTTACTGTTGTACTGTTTCATATTTAATGGTGGTAGCATATTTTCTGTTTTGTGTGCTCCACTGAGCCACACACACACACCATACACTATCCTTGGATCATTGCTATTCTAACTTCCGCGATGCATATAAGGCCCTGCCCCGCCCTCCTTTCGGAAAAGCTGACCACGACTCCATTTTGTTGCTCCCTGCCTACAGACGAAAGCTAAAACAAGAAGCTCCCACGCTGAGGTCTGTTCAACGCTGGTCCAACCAATCTGATTCCACACTCCAAGACTGCTTCCATCACGTGGACTGGGATATGTTCCGTATTGCGTCAGACAACAACATTGACGAATACGCTGATTCGGTGAGCGAGTTCATTAGAACATGCGTTGAAGATGTCGTTCCCATAGCAACGATTAAAACATTCCCAAACCAGAAACCGTGGATTGATTGCAGCATTCGCGTGAAACTGAAAGCGCGAACCACTGCTTTTAATCAGGGCAAGGTGACAAAAAGAAAACCACCCCAGTCACTGACCAGGATGCCTTGCTCCCAAGCAGACTAAAATAACTTTTTTGCCCGCTTTGAGGACAATACAGTGCCACTGACACGGCCCGCAACCAAAACATGCGGACTCTCCTTCACTGCAGCCGAGGTGAGTAAAACATTTAAACTTGTTAACCCTCGCAAGGCTGCAGGCCCAGACGGCATCCCCAGCCGCGCCCTCAGAGCATGCGCAGACCAGCTGGCTGGTGTGTTTACGGACATATTCAATCAATCCCTATCCCAGTCTGCTGTTCCCACATGCTTCAAGAGGGACACCATTATCACCTCCACCCTACCTGACACCCTAGACCCACTCCAATTTGCTTACCGCCCAAATAGGTCCACCGACGATGCAATCTCAACCACACTGCACACTGCCCTAACCCATCTGGACAAGAGGAATACCTATCTGAGAATGCTGTTCATCGACTACAGCTCAGCATTTAACACCATAGTACCCTCCAAACTCGTCATCAAGCTCGAGACCCTGGGTCTCGACCCCGCCCTGTGCAACTGGGTACTGGACTTCCTGACGGGCCGCCCCCAGGTGGTGAGGGTAGGTAACAACATCTCCACCCCGCTGATCCTCAACATTGGGGCCCCACAAGTGTGCGTTCTGAGCCCTCTCCTGTACTCCCTGTTCACCCACGACTGCGTGGCCACGCACGCCTCCAACTCAATCATCAAGTTTGCGGACGACACAACAGTGGTAGGCTTGATTACCAACAACGACGAGACGGCCTACAGGGAGGAGGTGAGGGCCCTCGGAGTGTGGTGTCAGGAAAATAACCTCACACTCAACGTCAACAAAACTAAGGAGATGGTTGTGGACTTCAGGAAACAGCAGAGGGAACACCCCCCTATCCACATCGATGGAACAGTAGTGGAGAGGGTAGTAAGTTTTAAGTTCCTCGGCGTACACATCACAGACAAACTGAATTGGTCCACCCACACAGACAGCGTCGTGAAGAAGGCGCAGCAGCGCCTCTTCAACCTCAGGAGGCTGAAGAAATTTGGCTTGTCACCAAAAGCACTCACAAATTTCTACAGATGCACAATCGAGAGCATCCTGTCGGGCTATATCACCGCCTGGTACAGCAACTGCTCTGCCCACAACCGCAAGGCTCTCCAGAGGGTAGTGAGGTCTGCACAACGCATCACCGGGGGCAAACTACCTGCCCTCCAGGACACCTACACCACCCGAAGTCACAGGAAGGCCATAAAGATCATCAAGGACAACAACCACCCGAGCCACTGCCTGTTCACCCCGCTATCGTCCAGAAGGCGAGGTCAGTACAGGTGCATCAAAGCTGGGACCGAGAGACTGAAAACAGCTTCTATCTCAAGGCCATCAGACTGTTAAATAGCCACCACTAACATTGAGTGGCTGCTGCCAACACACTGACTCAACTCCAGCCACTTTAATAATGGGAATTGATGTAAAATATATCACTAGCCACTTTAAACAATGCTACTTAATATAATGTTTACATACCCTACATTATTTATCTCATATGTATACGTATATACTGTACTCTATATCATCTACTGCATCTTTATGTAATACATGTATCACTAGCCACTTTAAACTATGCCACTTTGTTTACATACTCATCTCATATGTATATACTGTACTCGATACCATCTACTGCATCTTGCCTATGCCGCTCTGTACCATCACTCATTCATATATATTTATGTACATATTCTTTATACCTTTACACTTATGTGTATAAGGTAGTAGTTTTGGGAATTGTTAGCTAGATTACTCGTTGGTTATTACTGTATTGTCGGAACTAGAAGCACAAGCATTTCGCTACACTCGCATTATCTGCTCACCATGTGTATGTGACAAATAAAATGATTTGATCCCGTTTTTCAACCACTCCACAAATTTCTTGTTAACAAACTATAGTTTTGGCAAGTCGGTTAGGACATCTACTTTATGCATGACACAAGTCATTTTTACAACAATTGTTTACAGACAGATTATTTCACTTATAATTCACTGTATCACAATTCCAGTGGGTCAGAAGTTTACATACACTAAGTTGACTGTGTCTTTAAACAGCTTGGAAAATTGAGTCAATTGGAGGTGTACCTGTGGATGTATTTCAAGGCCTACCTTCAAACTCAGTGCCTCTTTGCTTACATCATGGGAAAAGGTAAAGAAATCAGCCAAGACCTCAAAAAAATGTTTGTAGACCTCCACAAGTCCAGTTCATCCTTGGGAGCAATTTCTAAACACCTGAAGGTACCACGTTCATCTGTACAAACAATAGCACGCAAGTATAACCAAACAGTCGTCATTCCGCTCAGGAAGGAGACGCGTTCTGTCTCCTAGAGATGAGCGCACTTTGGTGCGAAAAGTACAAATGAATCCCAGAACAACAGTAAAGGACCTTGTGGGTTCAAAAGTATCTATCTCCACAGTAAAATGAGTCCTGTATCGTCATAACCTGAAAGGCTGCTCAGCAAGGAAGAAGCCACTGCTCCAAAACCGCCATAAAAAAGCAAGACTACGGCTTTGCAACTGCACATGGGGACAAAGATCATACTTTTTGGAGGAATGTCCTCTGGTCTGATGAAACAAAAATAGAACTGTTTGGGCATAATGACTATCGCTATGTTTGGATGGGAAAGGGGTAGGCTTGCAAGCCGAAGAACACCATCCCAACCGTGAAGCACGGGATGGCAGAATCATGTTGTGGGGGTGCTTTGCTGCAGGAGGGACTGGTGCACTTCACAAAATAGATGGCATCATGAGGAACAAAAATGATGTGGATATATTGAAGCAACATCTCAATACATCAGTCAGGAAGAAAAAGGTTGGTCGCAAATGGGTCTTCCAAATGGACAATGATCACAATGATAATTCTCTCTACTATTATTCTGACATTTCATATTCTTAAAATAAAGTGGTGATCCTAACTGACCCCAGACAGGGCATTTTTACTAGAATTAAATGTCAGGAATTGTGAAAAACTGAGTTTAAATATATTTGGCTAAGGTGTATGTAAACTTACGACTTCAACTGTATATATAACACACACACACACACCAGTGAACCTGTGCCGGCTGCCTAGCTCCCTGAGCCAGTGTGTGACCTGGTGATGCCCTCTAGCCCTACATAATCACATAACTAGACAATATCCACTCAGGAACGGAGTGCTTTAGGGGTTGAATGGATGTTATGGCTTTATTAAACATTTTGGGAATTCCAACCATTTTCATTTGGATTCAGGCTCGTATTATTTTGAGGAGGTTAAGTGAGGACAGTCCGGAGTTTAGAGTGCTCCTGATGGATGGAGATTGAAGTACGAATGGAATGAGAGATCTTGTCTGATTAAATGTACAGAATGTCCTCAGGGTATGTTAAAGACATTAACAAGTTTTTTTTAAGGTTATTTCTCTTTGAACATCCATGAGGTAATATGAAGTCTATGTAGGGTTTGTATGATAAATGAACTTAGTTATCTATATTTTGTGAATGAGACACATCCATGCATCATCTGTAAAATGCAGAGATTAGGACATTACCGGGAATCAAATCCACTTACTAGTCAGCTTTGAGGAAAGCCAGTAGAGTTGTATCCGGTATAAATATATTATAACCTTTTGGATAAACTGGCTTTTCTCAAACTATAAGGCAAATGACTTCCCTCACTACCCAGGTTAAAGCCATGATCCCTTATTCCCGTGTTTATCAAGAATGGTCCCCCACCCAAAGGACATCCAGCCAACTTAACTCAACGGTGGGAAGCATTGGAGTCAGCATCCCTGTGGAATGCTTTTGACACCATGTCCTGATGAATTGGGGCTGTTTTAAGGGGAAAGGGGGGTGCAACTCAATATTAGAAAGGTGTTCCTAATGTTTGGTGTACTCAGTGTAGACAGGAGTTGTCACAGGAACTCATAGATTCAACCCTGTCCCTCTCGTCCAATCCCCTACCCCAGAAAGCAACAAGGACGCCGCCCACTACCAGAAGGTGATGGTGAAGGCAGAGCCTATGGAGGTGGACCCAGCCAGCGGCCCAGCCCCGCCCTCTTCTCACCTGCTGGCCTTCAGCACTTTAGGGCCGTGTGAGAAGAGCGATCCAATGGTCAGCCTCCCTGAGGCGTTGTCCCGCCCCCAGAAGCAAGACCTCTTCTCTCAGGACATATCGGTGAAAATGGCCTCCGAGCTCCTCTTCCAACTCTCAGGTGCGCAATGTTCTCTATGATACACAACACACAAACGACACACACAATCTCTCAAACATACACACACATGTACACACACACGTACCCTTACACACCTCCCTGACTACATTCACACACACCTCTCTCTGGTACCTCAGTGCTCAGTGTCAACCTTGAAATGTGGTGTGATACTTAGCCATAAAACCTATATGTTTCTCTTCCATCCTCTGGGGGCTCTGCGGTTAGGGGACACTATATATTACCTGTAATGTGCTCTGTAGGTTTTATACACACTTCTTCCCTGCTTGGCTGTGACCATGACATTGAGGCGGCTGTTTGAATTGCAGCTGTTTGTATTGCCTGATGGCAGAGCACTGAAGTGGAGCCTGCATACACTTCAGGGGTTGTGGGGGTGGGGGGGGTACAGAAGACCCAGGCCATGCCCCCCAGCTCTGATTGCTACGCCTAAATGTCTTATACAGTAGCACCTCGGAAATTGTGGCAAAAAAAATCTCTCCAGCGAGAGAGATGCACACAACGATGAGAACGCAAGTACACACACACACACATACGCATGCAGACACACACACACACACACACATACGCATGCAGACACACACACACACACACACAGATATGCACGCAGACACACACAAGCCCCCATGGGGAGCAGTGTCTACAAAGTGCCTGTCTTCCCCCACATCCCTCCCTCCCTCCTTCTCCTTCTCTATCCCTCCTTCTCTCTTTCTTCCTCGACTCCTTTTCAAACATGTCGGGTCAAGCACACTTGGCTGCACACACTAGCCCCCCTGCCCCTCTCTCAACTACCCCCCCCCCGATTTCTCCCGTGTGGCATCACCATGGCAACGCGGAGAGACCTCTGTCCTTGGCGAACCGTTTGACGGAGAGGGGTGTTAGGGAGTGGGGGGCGAGGAGGGGTTGGGGGGCAGCGACTAGAGCAGTGCCACCCAGGGAGCAAGAGGCTGCTATAATGAGGTCATCACTAGTAGGCTGCTGAAGCCAAGGGACAACCATACACTTTCCCTGGGTTTTATTACTCTGACCATAGAATTAGGAATTTGAATACTAGAATGGACATGAAAGTTCTTATGACAGCATAAAAGGTCAGCCATTTTGGTCAGGGAGTTAGTCAACCAGTGTGCCGTGATGAGATATTGTGTAAAACAATCATTTTGAAGATTGTTTGCACAGTATGTTTGTTAGCCAGTTTAAGTGGAATAATTCCAATAATTATTTTAAAATGTCTAATTTTTCAAACCAATATGCCAACATTCCATACTAACAATGCAGTCAATCCACAGCCACTGGCTGAAATCAGTTGATAGGATTTAGACAAGTTGTAAATGCAGCAAGCTCAGATATTGTATCATATTATAAACACTCACAGCTTTCCAAGAAAACAAACTGAGAGACATTTATGGTCCGTTTCCATATTTCATAGGCTATTTATACAGTCTAAAACCTGTACAAACTTTATAATTATATGACATTATTTTAGGTTAAAAAAATAATCACATGCCTTACTTTTATTTTTCTGCATAAGTGAAATCAGGAAATGTGTCTCCTATGCCTCTACTACCATTAATTCCAATTAGACTGGTTTGGATTTCTCCCTGGCCACAATGGCTGCCATTTTTATACCATTCTGGAACTTTGAGGGTTTATGACATAGCCCCTCTAGTAATTGAATATGATCTCTTTGACTTTGATCACTTAAAACAGTATATACCAAGGCAACAGGACAAACATGCAACTTCCCTGGGTTTTTATACAGCATGTTACTTTGACCACAATGTTACTATACGCTACAATCTGGGATTAGTTTTTCAGCAAAATGGTTCGGGAAATGTCACGTTGAATAATCAATATGTCCTGAATAACCGCTTCGTGGTTCCATCATGATTTGTCATTGTTGTTAATGACCGTCTTTGATGTTGTGATGTTTTTTGTGTTGCAGAAAAAGTCAGCAAAGCCAACGACCACAAAGACAGCAACATGGTGGGCATACGCAGGTAAGACAACAACAACAACAACAATATGTTGTTTTGTCACATACACTGGATAGGTGCAGTGAAAGGTGTTGTTTTACAGTGTCAGCCATAGGAGTACGGCGCCCTTGGAGCTAAATCTGTCCAGGTTAAGTGCCTCGACAGATTTTCACCTTGTTGGCTTCTTTTCCGCTTAGCTGCTATTTCTACAGTTAGTCTGTTTTGGTATATGGCTTATGGTTTAGCATTGAGATTGGGAGGCCTGGAGCTCTGCAACTTTTAAAAAAAATAATTTGCATATTGATTGCATATTGCTATCATATTTTAGCGTAAGCATTTGTTTTAGTTATGGAGCTGTTATAGCATGATACTGCTCTGACTGTGTCTGTGTGTGGTTGTGTGTCCACTCCTAGCCCCTTCCTGGACGAGCGTTTCAGACAATCCCCCTTCAGCCAGCACTCCAAGTCCTCCTCCCCCGCAGAGGCCAGCTCCTCTGCTAGGACAGCCCTCCACGGTGAGAGACACACTCACACATATCATTACTGTCAGACAGACAGACAGATGAAATTCAGTGGGCAGACTACTATAGTGAGCCACACACTCAGAAAGACACACACACACACTCCAGACAGACACTCATAATGTAGACATGCAGTCAGAATGTTGGCCCTCACAGCTAATTACAGTAACCTCCCACCCTCCTCAGCCACATCTCCACCTCCCCAGGCCTTTCCTCGCTCTCTCACACATCTACCCAGCCATGAGGCCTCAACTCTGGCCAACCCTCTCTTCCTCCACCCCTCTTCCTCCACCCCTCTTCCTCCATTCCTCCACCTCCATTCCTCCACCTCCAGAGCTTCCACCTCCCGTCTCACTCACACATCTACCCAGCCTTGGGGCTCCCTGCCCTGGACAGCCCTTCTGTCCCCTCCCCTGGCCCTGGAATGGGGATGCTCTGTGGCTGTCCCTATGGTGCCTGTGGCAGGCAGGCAGAGATACAGAGGGTAATTAGCCTGTGCCAGCCTCACCCGTCTCTCCCTCCATCACCATCCACCAGTTAATTAAAATCTTATTGGCTTCTACGTGTCAAGGGTGTCCTGATAGTTAATTCGCCCAACTGACGGTCTCCCTTCCCAGGGTGCAACGTGCAGAGCCGTGTCTTCGCTCTTTCTCTCTCTTTTATCGCTCTCATCTTTTCTCTCTCTCTCTCTACTTCTCCCTGTCTCTTCCTGATGCCCAGTTCTTTCTCTTGTCTCCTTCAACCATCTTTTCTCTGCTTTCGGATTGCACTTTTCTCTTTTCCTGCTCCCTCTATCCCCTCCCTCTCTCTCCCTCTGTCTCTCTCCTAGGGGTGCAGTCAGTCACATAGCTGTGTTCTGTGCTAAGGGTAGTGACCCTCCCCAGTGCTCCCATTAACCCAGTTTCCCAGTATCACCCCAGCACCACTCATTATCCAGACAGTTACTCTGAGAATCCCCTGTATTACTGAAACACCACTTTATGACAATTCAAACAGTTGCATGGTTGGATTTCATAATGACTGGTGCATTGTACCACTTTGCCCATACATTTCCACATTGAAAATGTGACCATCTCTGTGTGGCGGTAATTGTGGCTGTTTACAGCAAGTGTGTGTGTGTGTGTGTGTGTCGTGATGGTGGCGGCTGTCCTTCCTCTCCCCCTGCCCCGGGTCAAGCTCCAGCCAGCCTTTCGGAGGCCGTGCGTCCGTCCCTCCCTCCCTCCTCTCTCCCTCGTTCTCCAGCTCTAATAACACTAATTAAACCATTAACCACTTCAAGGCCCACGCCGGTCCTCTAATTGCCCGATTATCAGAGCTTTGGCTGGGGTTGCTTGGCCACTGTGGCCCCAGGATGGCCCCTAGACCCTGTCCATGGGCTCCAGTCACCCTGGATGACCCCCACCCGACCCTGTCTCGCCCAGCCTCTCAACCCCTCAGGACAGCTAATGTGATTATGTGGTCTGAGGAGATGAGATACAAGCCCCTTAAGGATCTCTGTGCCCATTCAGTACTAAGCCACACAAACGGAGGTGGTAGGAGGAAGAGTAAGGGAGAAGCCAATACAAGACCGGCGTGCGGGGGAGGGGGGGGGTCACCATGGTGAAGCCTGTCGGTGAGACTTAACAGACAAGGGGTTTGGTGAATCTTTGATAGAGCTCAGAGCATCACCACTCTGCAGCCACTGATTCAAGGGGTCAAGTCCTCATGTGGGTCATACTGAAAAGTGTACTAATAAGTCATACACACACACCCCCACACCCTCCCCTCTACTCTGCCAACTCACATGCAGGGACACATATATACACACACACCCCCACACCCTCCCCTCTACTCTGCCAACTCACATGCAGGGACACATACATATATACACACACACCCCCACACCCTCCCCTCTACTCTGCCAACTCACATGCAGGGACACATACATATATATACACACACCCACCCACACACTCCCACTGGTATGTCAGGTTGTGAGTCACAGAGAACGGCAGGTCCAGGGGCCCTTATGAGGAGTGACTCAGTCCCTGCAGAAGGATTACAACTAAGAAATCTATTACTAGTTGTGTTATTACTGTATAGCCACTTGACTGAAATATTGTAGAATACCATCAGGGCACAGGCTTGTGTTTAGTTTAGTTTTGTGTGGATGAGGGTGTGCATTGACGTGGGGTTTTTATAATGGTGTGTAGTGCTCATTCACTGAGAGATTCCCACACTTCACTTCAGGTAGCTACAGACACAGTAGGCTCTCTGCTCTATTCCAACCAACACATGTCCAGACAGATAAAGATGGAATTGTCTTTTAGTATCCCTCCCTCTGGTCTCTCTCCTTCTCTTTTTTCAGAGAGAGAGAGAGAGAAGTCCAGACCTGTCTGCAGCATACAACTCTAGCTAGACGACCTTGAGACTTCTCCATCTCCCCCTCTGTCTTTCTCCAAGGCCAGTACATCTATTCTTTAATGCCTCCACCACTAAATCTCCCCCAAAATACCAGAGAATGGAGCCTCCTAATCTCCCCCCCCCCCCCATCAAACCACCAGCTTGCATCTCTTATGACAGCCTTCGTTAAAACAAATTAATTTAGTGACGGAGGGTGACTCCAATAACTAGCCTTTTTTTGTCTTCCGCACAGTTAACGTCAAGATGCCTGTACCCGCAGTCAGACTGAATTTTTCTGTGGTTTAACAGTAGATTCATGCTAGATGACAATAACAATGGTTCTTTTTTTGATTCTCTACTTCAAAAGAATGCAACACCTTTGACCCTTTGCTAAGCCCCGCCCCCCTTGGTTACTGTGGGTACAGTCATTTCTGTACTTACCATTTGACTATTATTTATAAGCTAACCGGGTAAATAGCCGGGTAAATAGTGGACTTTCATGTGTTCCCTATTAAATGTCCCTATGTGAAAGGCCATCCTGTGTGGAGTACGGTATAGTCAGTCCACTCTCCCCTTACCTTGTCACTGAGAACAATATGATCCTAGGTAGTGTGGTGCCAGGCGTCCATTTGAGACTAGCTGCATTGTGTAAATGACGGAAGCCCTCCCTGTCCATTTATTTATTTATTTACCCGATGGAGGAGAGGGGGATAAAGAGAGAGGAGGAGTGGCATGGAATCCTAATTGAGAGCTGTGCCTTCATCAGAAGGTTAATTCTATATTTCTTCTTGTCATGTTCTCCCTTTTCTCTCGCTTTCTCTTCCTCTCTCACACTTTCCCCACACCTCCGTGCCTCCCTCTTCTCTTCTCGCTCTCTCTCCTCTTCTCCCTCTATTATGCTTTCTCACTCTCTCACTATCTCCATCCCTGCTGTATCCCTGGGTGGTTGTGCATTACTATATAGTCTGATTAGCATGGACAACCACACACTAGAGGGCTTAGGACTGATGGGTGATGGAGCACACACAGAGAGAGAGAATATCAAGGGGCACACTGTGGTATAGTCTGATTATCATGGAGATGATGAGAACTTGAGAAGGCTTATAGTGTTGGTATGAGAAAGATGGGGGATTGGAGTAATATGGAACAAGGTTGAGGGTTGGAGTCATTTGGAACGAGGTTGAGGGTTGGAGTCATTTGGAACGAGGTTGAGGGTTGGAGTAATTTGGAACGAGGTTGAGGGATGGAGTAATTTGGAACAAGGTTGAGGGTTGGAGTAATATGGAACGAGGTTGAGGGTTGGAGTCATTTGGAGCGAGGTTGAGGGTTGGAGTAATTTGGAACGAGGTTGAGCGTTGGAGTAATATGGAACGAGGTTGAGGGTTGGTGTAATTTGGAACGAGGTTGAGGGTTGGTGTAATTTGGAACACGGTTGAGGGTTGGAGTAATATGGAACGAGGTTGAGGGTTGCAGTAATATGGAGCGAGGCTGAGGGTTGGAGTAATATGGAGCGAGGTTGAGGGTTGGAGTAATATGGAGCGAGGTTGAGGGTTGGAGTAATATGGAGCGAGGTTGAGGGTTGGAGTAATATGGAGCGAGGTTGAGGGTTGGAGTAATATGGAGCGAGGTTGAGGGTTGGAGTAATATGGAGCGAGGTTGAGGGTTGGAGTAATATGGAGCGAGGTTGAGGGTTGGAGTAATATGGAGCGAGGTTGAGGGTTGGAGTAATATGGAGCGAGGTTGAGGGTTGGAGTAATATGGAACAAGGTTGAGGGTTGAGGTGGAATTGGAGTAATATGGAACGAGGTTGAGGGTTGGAGTGGAATTGGAGTAATATGGAACACGGTTGAGGATTGGAGTAATATGGAACACGGTTGAGGGTTGGAGTAATTTGGAGCCAGGTTGAGGGTTGGAGTAATTTGGAACGAGGTTGAGGGTTGGAGTCATTTGGAACGAGGTTGAGGGTTGGAGTAATTTGGAACGAGGTTGAGGGTTGGAGTAATTTGGAACGAGGTTGAGGGTTGGAGTAATTTGGAACGAGGTTGAGGGTTGGAGTAATATGGAGCGAGGTTGAGGGTTGGAGTAATATGGAGCGAGGTTGAGGGTTGGAGTAATATGGAGCGAGGTTGAGAGTTGGAGTAATATGGAACAAGGTTGAGGGTTGAGGTGGAATTGGAGTAATATGGAACGAGGTTGAGGGTTGGAGTGGAATTGGAGTAATATGGAACACGGTTGAGGATTGGAGTAATATGGAACACGGTTGAGGGTTGGAGTAATTTGGAGCCAGGTTGAGGGTTGGAGTAATTTGGAACGAGGTTGAGGGTTGGAGTCATTTGGAACGAGGTTGAGGGTTGGAGTCATTTGGAACGAGGTTGAGGGTTGGAGTCATTTGGAACGAGGTTGAGGGTTGGAGTAATATGGAGCGAGGTTGAGGGTTGGAGTAATATGGAGCGAGGTTGAGGGTTGGAGTAATATGGAGCGAGGTTGAGGGTTGGAGTAATATGGAGCGAGGTTGAGGGTTGGAGTAATATGGAGCGAGGTTGAGGGTTGGAGTAATATGGAGCGAGGTTGAGGGTTGGAGTAATATGGAACGAGGTTGAGGGTTGGGGTGGAATTGGAGTAATATGGAACACGGTTGAGGATTGGAGTAATATGGAACACGGTTGAGGGTTGGAGTCATTTGGAACGAGGTTGAGGGTTGGAGTCATTTGGAACGAGGTTGAGGGTTGGAGTAATTTGGAACGAGGTTGAGGGTTGGAGTCATTTGGAACAAGGGTTGAGGGTTGGAGTCATTTGGAACGAGGTTGAGCGTTGGAGTCATTTGGAACGAGGTTGAGGGTTGGAGTCATTTGGAACGAGGTTGAGGGTTGGAGTCATTTGGAACGAGGTTGAGGGTTGGAGTAATATGGAACGAGGTTGAGGGTTGGAGTAATATGGAACGAGGTTGAGGGTTGGAGTAATATGGAACGAGGTTGAGGGTTGGAGTGCAATTGGAGTAATATGGAACGAGGTTGAGGGTTGGAGTCATTTGGAACGAGGTTGAGGGTTGGAGTAATTTGGAACGAGGTTGAGGGTTGGAGTCATTTGGAACGAGGTTGAGGGTTGGAGTCATTTGGAACGAGGTTGAGCGTTGGAGTCATTTGGAACGAGGTTGAGGGTTGGAGTTATTTGGAACGAGGTTGAGGGTTGGAGTAATATGGAACGAGGTTGAGGGTTGGAGTAATATGGAACGAGGTTGAGTGTTGGAGTAATATGGAACGAGGTTGAGGGTTGGAGTAATATGGAACGAGGTTGAGGGTTGGAGTGGAATTGGAGTAATATGGAACGAGGTTGAGGGTTGGAGTCATTTGGAACGAGGTTGAGGGTTGGAGTCATTTGGAACGAGGTTGAGGGTTGGAGTCATTTGGAACGAGGTTGAGGGTTGGAGTCATTTGGAACGAGGTTGAGGGTTGGAGTCATTTGGAACGAGGTTGAGGGTTGGAGTCATTTGGAACGAGGTTGAGGGTTGGAGTCATTTGGAACGAGGTTGAGGGTTGGAGTCATTTGGAACGAGGTTGGGGGTTGGAGTAATTTGGAACGAGGTTGAGGGTTGGAGTAATATGGAACACGGTTGAGGGTTGGAGTGGAATTGGAGTAATATGGAACGAGGTTGAGGGTTGGAGTCATTTGGAACGAGGTTGAGGGTTGGAGTCATTTGGAACGAGGTTGAGGGTTGGAGTCATTTGGAACGAGGTTGAGGGTTGGAGTCATTTGGAACGAGGTTGGGGGTTGGAGTAATTTGGAACGAGGTTGAGGGTTGGAGTAATATGGAACACGGTTGAGGGTTGGAGTGGAATTGGAGTAATATGGAACGAGGTTGAGGGTTGGAGTAATATGGAACGAGGTTGAGGGTTGGAGTAATTTGGAACGAGGTTGAGGGTTGGAGTAATTTGGAACGAGGTTGAGGGTTGGAGTAATTTGGAACGAGGTTGAGGGTTGGAGTAATTTGGTACGAGGTTGAGGGTTGGAGTAATTTGGTACACGGTTGAGGGTTGGAGTAATTTGGAACAAGGTTGAGGGTTGGAGTAATATGGAACAAGGTTGAGGGTTGGAGTAATATGGAACAAGGTTGAGGGTTGGACTAATATGGAACCAGGCTGAGGGTTTGAGTAATATGGAACACGGTTGAGGGTTGGAGTGGAATTGGAGTAATATGGAACAAGGTTGAGGGTTGGAGTAATATGGAACAAGGTTGAGGGTTGGAGTAATATGGAACAAGGTTGAGGGTTGGAGTAATATGGATCAAGGCTGAGGGTTGGAGTGAAGTTGGAGTTATATGAAACAAGGCTGAGTGGTTGGATTAATATGAAACAAGGTTGGACTCCATTCCATTTCAGTTGCTGAATGCTTTCCTACAATATGGACTTTCAGGTCGCCTCCCGGTGCAGGTTATGAGAAGGTTGTGAGTAAAATATGGTAAACTGTGATGGTGACGGTTCTCTGTCTGTGTGTTTCCAGACCCAGAGAAGGACACCGGAGAGCCGGGGGGGAACGGGATATCCCAGGGGATACTGAGCAGTCAGCAGCTCTACCCCTGTCCTGTCTGTGGCAAGGTGTTTGGCAGACAGCAGACCCTGTCCAGACACCTGTCTCTACACACAGGTGAGTCCACTAACACACACACTCCCTTTACATCTCTACGTACAGTTCCCTGTGTGTGTGTTGTGACATGTCTTGTCAACATTCCCTTGGCGTGTGTGTGACTGTGTGTGTAATACCCTGTAAAAAGTAAATAAGGTTTACTAGACTGGATTACCCTCTCCTTTAAAGAGATTACCACCATGATTAGTCTCAGTGGGAAAACTGCCCGCCTAATTACCAAGCCAGAAGGCTGCTTTGCATCCCAGTACACACACTGGACACACAAACATGTGCAATATCGGATGCGCGCACACATATTTGTTTGTTTATTTATTTGTATATACATACATACATACATACATACATACAGTGGGGCAAAAAAGTATTTAGTCAGCCACCAATTGTGCAAGTTTTCCCACTTAAAAAGATGAGGTCTGTAATTTTCATCATAGGTACACTTCAACTATGACAGACAAAATTTGAAGAAAAAAATCCAGAAAATCACATTGTAGGATTTGTAATGAATTTATTTTCAAATTATGGTGGAAAATAAGTATTTGGTCACCTACAAACAAGCAAGATTTCTGGCTCTCACAGACCTGTAACTTCTTTCTTTCTGTCCTCCACTCGTTACCTGTATTAATGGGACCTGTTTGAACTTGTTGTCAGTATAAAAGACACCTGTCCACAACCTCAAACAGTCACACTCCAAACTCCACTATGGCCAAGACCAAAGAGCTGTCAAAGGACACCAGAAACAAAATTGTAGACCTGCACCAGGCTGGGAAGACTGAATCTGCAATAGGTAAGCAGCTTCCGGCGCCGACAGAGATGGCCGCCTCGCTTCGCGTTCCTAGGAAACTATGCAGTTTTTTGTTTTTTTTACGTGTTATTTCTTACATTGGTACCCCAGGTCATCTTAGGTTTCATTACATACAGTCGAGAAGAACTACTGAACATAAGAGCAGCGTCAACTCACCATCAGTACGACCAAGAATATGACTTTCGCGAAGCGGATCCTGTGTTCTGCCTTTCACCCAGGACAACGGAATGGATCCCAGCCGGCGACCCCAAAAAACGACTTCGAAAAAGGGGAAAACGAAGCGGTCTTCTGGTCAGACTCTGGAGACAGGCACATCGTGCACCACTCCCTAGCATTCTCCTCGCCAATGTCCAGTCTCTTGACAACAAGGTTGATGAAATCCGAGCAAGGGTAGCATTCCAGAGGGACATCAGAGACTGTAATGTTCTTTGCTTCACGGAAACATGGCTCACTGGAGAGACGCTATCGGAGATGGTGCAGCCAGCTGGTTTCTCCACACATCGCGCCGACAGAAACAAACATCTTTCTGGTAAGAAGAGGGGCGGGGGCGTATGCTTTATGGTTAACGTGACGTGGTGTGGCCACAACAACATACAGGAACTCAAGTCCTTCTGTTCACCTGATTTAGAATTCCTCACAATCAAATGTCTACCGCATTATCTACCAAGGGAATTCTCTTCGATTATAATCACAGCAGTATATATTCCCCCCCAAGCAGACACATCGATGGCTCTGAACGAACTTTATTTGACTCTTTGCAAACTGGAATCCATATATCCGGAGGCTGCATTCATTGTAGCTGGGGGTTTTAACAAGGCTAATCTGAAAACAAGACTCCCTAAATTTTATCAGCATATCGATTGCGCAACCAGGGCTGGAAAAACCTTGGATCATTGCTATTCCAACTTCCGCGACGCATATAAGGCCCTGTCCCGCCCTTCTTTCGGAAAAGCTGACCACGACTACATTTTGTTGATCTGACAGAAACTAAAACAAGAAGCTCCCGCGCTGAGGTCTGTTCAACGCTGGTCCAACCAATCTGATTCCACACTCCAAGACTGCTTCCATCACGTGGACTGGGATATGTTCCGTATTGCGTCAGACAACAACATTGACGAATACGCTGATTCGGTGAGCGAGTTCATTAGAACATGCGTTGAAGATGTCGTTCCCATAGCAACGATTAAAACATTCCCAAACCAGAAACCGTGGATTGATGGCAGCATTCGCGTGAAACTGAAAGCGCGAACCACTGCTTTTAATCAGGGCAAGGTGACTGGAAACATGACCGAATACAAACAGTGTAACTATTCCCTCCGCAAGGCAATCAAACAAGCTAAGCGTCAGTATAGAGACAAAGTAGAATCTCAATTCAACGGCTCAGACACAAGAGGTATGTGGCAGGGTCTACAGTCAATCACGGATTACAAAAAGAAAACCAGCACCGTCACGGACCAGGATGTCTTGCTCCCAGGCAGACTAAATAACTTTTTGCCCGCTTTGAGGACAATACAGTGCCACTGACACGGCCTGCAACTAAAACATACGGACTCTCCTTCACTGCAGCCGACGTGAGGAAAACATTTAAACGTGTCAACCCTCGCAAGGCTGCAGGCCCAGACGGCATCCCCAGCCGCGCCCTCAGAGCATGTGCAGACCAGCTGGCTGGTGTGTTTACGGACATATTCAATCAATCCCTATCCCAGTCTGTTGTTCCCACATGCTTCAAGAGGGCCACCATTGTTCCTGTTCCCAAGAAAGCTAAGGTAACTGAGCTAAACGACTACCGCCCCGTAGCACTCACTTCCGTCATCATGAAGTGCTTTGAGAGACTAGTCAAGGACCATATCACCTCCACCCTACCTGACACCCTAGACCCACTCCAATTTGCTTACCGCCCAAATAGGTCCACAGACGATGCAACCTCAACCACACTGCACACTGCCCTAACCCATCTGGACAAGAGGAATGCCTGTGTGAGAATGCTGTTCATCGACTACAGCTCGGCATTTAACACCATAGTGCCCTCCAAGCTCGTCATCAAGCTCGAGACCCTGGGTCTCGACCCCGCCCTGTGCAACTGGGTACTGGACTTCCTGACGGGCTGCCCCCAGGTGGTGAGGGTAGGCAACAACATCTCCACCCCGCTGATCCTCAACACTGGGGCCCCACAAGGGTGCGTTCTGAGCCCTCTCCTGTACTCCCTGTTCACCCATGACTGCGTGGCCACGCACGCCTCCAACTCAATCATCAAGTTTGCGGACGACACAACAGTGGTAGGCTTGATTACCAACAACGACGAGACGGCCTACAGGGAGGAGGTGAGGGCCCTCGGAGTGTGGTGTCAGGAAAATAACCTCACACTCAACGTCAACAAAACTAAGGAGATGATTGTGGACTTCAGGAAACAGCAGAGGGAACACCCCCCTATCCACATCGATGGAACAGTAGTGGAGAGGGTAGTAAGTTTTAAGTTCCTCGGCGTACACATCACAGACAAACTGAATTGGTCCACCCACACAGACAGCATCGTGAAGAAGGCACAGCAGCGCCTCTTCAACCTCAGGAGGCTGAAGAAATTCGGCTTGTCACCAAAAGCTTGTTTGGGAGAATGTCATATGGTCAGATGAAACCAAAATATAACATTTTGGTAAAAACTCAACTCGTCGTGTTTGAAGGACAAAGAATGCTGAGTTGCATCCAAACACCACCATACTTACTGTGAAGCATGGGGGTGGAAAATTCGTGCTTTGGGGCTGTTTTTCTGCAAAGGGACCAGGACAACTGATCAGGCCATGGTATCGTGAGATTTTGAGTAAAAAACCTCCTATCAGCAAGGGCATTGAAGATGAAATGTGGCTGGATCTTTCAGCATGACAATGATCCCAAACACACCGCCCGGGCAACGAAGGAGTGGCTTCGTAAGAACATTTCAAGGTCCTGGAGTGGCCTAGCCAGTCTCCAGATCGCAACCACATAGAAAATCTTTGGAGGGAGTTGAACGTTTGTTTTGCTCAGCAACAGCCCCAAAACATCACTGCTCTAGAGGAGATCTGCACGGAGGAATGGGCCAAAATACCAGCAACAGTGTGTAAAAACCTTGTGAAGACTTACAGAAAATGTTTGACCTCTGTCATTGCCAACAAAGGGTATATAACAAAATATTGAGAAACGTTTGTTATTGACCAAATACTTATTTTCCACCATAATTGGCAAATAAATTCATTAAATATCCTACAATGTGATTTTCTGTATTTTTTTTCTTATTTTTTCTGTCATAGTTGAAGTGTACCTATGATGAAAATTACAGGCCTCTCTCATCTTTTTAAGTGGGAGAACTTGCACAATTGGTGGCTGACTAAATACTTTTTTGCCCCACTGTGTGTGTGTGTGTGTGTGTGTGTATATATGCATACACACACACACACACACACACACTGAGTGGATGTCATACACACGGTTACAGTAGGGGTACATACAGTGTGTAACAACATTGGGGCCATACCGTATCTGATGCAAAACCACATACTACTGTGTCTGTACATGCTTTTATGGATATTAATACATTTACATACATATATATATATATACATGAATACATATACATACATATTAATACACAGAAATACATACACTGAGTGGACAGAACATTAAGGACACCTTAATATTGTTGCCCTCAGAACAGACTCAATTTGTCAGTGATATGGACTCTACAAGGTGTCGAAATCGTTCCATATGGATGCTGGCCCATGTTGACCCCAATGTTCTCACAGTTGTGTCAAGTTGGCTGGATGTCCTTTGGGTGGTGGACCATTATTGATACAGACGGGAAACTGTTGAGTGTGAAAATCCCAGCAGCGTTGCAGTTCTTGAAGAAAACCGGTGCGCATGGCACCTAGTACCATACCCCGTTCAAAGGCACTTCAATCTTTTGTCTTGCCCATTCACCCTCTGAATGGCACACACACAATCCATGTCTCAATTGTCTCAAGGCTTAAAAATCCTTCTTAAACCTGTCTCCTCCCCTTCATCTACATTCTACACTGATTGAAGTAGATTAAACAAGTGACATCAATAAGGGATCATAGCTTTCACCTGGTCAGTCTATGTCATGGAAAGAGCAGGTGTTCTTAATGTTTTGTACACTCAGTGTATAAATACATGTAAATACATGTGAACACAGCACACTCTACCGTCTAAGCGATCCATTGGATGAGAGATCCAAACAGAGGTCCTGACTCTCAGTGGTTCAGATCAGAGATCTCCACTCCCCTGGCATTACCACAAGTCTAAGGGTCATTGCTGTAAAAGATAATGCATTCTCAATTTTAATTTTATTTAAATTGGTCTTTTTAATGCACCCGCATTTATGTAAAAACCTACATATTCTTATGCATGAAAGCGCATAGTCCACACACACTAATACAAAACACGCACGCGCACACACACTCTGACACACACACTCCCCCTGTGAGTGGGTTGTTTGGCTGAGAACAGCTTGGGCACACCACAGAGAGCAGAAACGGGGGCATATGTCATCATGATGGTTGTTTTTGGTTTACCCGGGCCACAAAGGTTCCCTGGCTTCATGTCCTCGGGCAAAGTGTGTGTGTGTGTGTGTGCGTTAGTTAGTAGCTGACGTAATAGGATTTGCGTGTGTGTTTTGTTTGTGTAGTCCACTAAGCAGACATTCTCATGCAGGGGGACGTACTCATTGTATTTGTGTATACGTGATGAGGACGCATGTTGTTTGCGTACGTACGTGTGCCTGCATGCGTTTTGTATAAGGCGTACGTGTTACGCGTGCGTGTGTGTACGAATGTGTGTGTCCCCGTGTGTCTCTGTAGACCCATCTCTCCCTCTCTCTCGCTCTTTCTCCCTCTCTCGCTCTCTCTCTGACATTGTGTCTGTCCGTCCGTCTGTCCTTCCAGAGGAGCGGAAGTATACGTGTCACCTGTGTCCTTATGCAGCCAAGTGCAGAGCCAACCTCAACCAGCACCTGACCATCCACTCTGTCAAGCTGGTCAGCACCGACGCAGAGCAGATGGTCAGCGCCGTCGCCGCCGCTGAGGGACGAGATGGGAAGACCTTCCCCTACTACTACAGGTGCTGCTACGCTGAATGAAAGAAACACTCCAAAGAAACATTGCATCTACTAGAGTCTGGTCGACGCACCTGTTCTCAGAGCGGTAGTCACAAGAACTGTCCCTGTACTAATGTACACAGACCCGTAATAAAGGTCTGTCCCTATAGTTTTTGGCGAGTACGTGTTCATCCATAGCAGGCGTCAAAGATCTCACGTGTGTGTGTGTGTGTGTGTGTGTGTGTGTGTGTGTGTGTGTGTGTGTGTGCACAGAAGATCTATCCGTATTAAGACTGACACATGCAATTTACTGATCCCATAAATTGGGATCAGTATCAGTAATGTAAACCATAGACTGTACATGACTGACCTATTTCTTTACTGGTCTGAGGTCAGGCTTTGGGGTTTGATTGGGAATTAATGATGTCTTCTCGCCTCTATAACCTGGTCTGAGATCAGCATTTGGTCTATGTTCATTACCTCTCTCCTTTCCCCTCTAGCTGTGACCTGTTCTGAGATCAGTGTTTAACCCATCCCTCCCTCTTCCTGTCCATCCAGCTGCCATGCGTGTGGTTTCCAGACGGGGATGAACGCCCAGTTCGTCAGCCACATGTCTCTTCACGTGGACAAGGAGCAGTGGATGTTCGCTCTGTGCTGCAGCGCCTGTGACTACGTCTGCGTGGAGGAGAGTGACATGAAGTCCCACGTCAGTCACGGACACACAGGTAGATCATCTGTCGTCTGCTCAGGCATGTATTGTATGGAGAGATGGCTTTGGTCCACCTCTTGTCCCTGGGGGCAGCAATAGGACGAAGTCAGCTTGTACAACCAACTTGATGGCATTTCTTTTCCAGCTGAACTTGGTTTTGCTGCCGTCGAATTGTTCCAAATTGTATTGATTCCCTTTCTGAAGCGTGTATCTATCTGCTCGCTCGGACTCATGGGTTTTAAAGTGCTGTTTTTGTGTAAGGATAGGCTAGAAAGAGGGGGTTTATACATTTTCTTACACCCAGTCTATACCTTTTACATCCATGAGGAGGACTGGAGAAGTCTGCACCTCGGATCGTAGCCAAACAATGTTTTAAAGCTTTCAGAAGAGACCAACCTTTCAGAATGATTCTCAGATCAGCTGTGACATGTCGTTGGTAGGGAGCTGTTGGGGGAGTGTTGCAGATTGAGGTGCTACTGCTGACTGTTCAGAGTAGAAACAGCTAGTTTAGTTTACAGCCATTTATAGTAGAGGGAACCAACATGTTCAGTTTCAACACACTGAACTGATGTGACAATAAAGTAAAGCTTCATAAAACGAGTCCCTTCCCGGGAGAGAGAGGAGACTCTGTGACTCTGTAAACTACCCAAACAGAAGCAACTTCCACTTTGAATAACAAAACATGTAGATTCTTTTCCCTCCCTCGACCTTCCCTGGACTTTTTAAAACCACTGGTCCAAAACCCAGCCTGTCAATGTGTGTGTGTGGGATTGTCCGGTAGTGTTGCAGACAGCTGAGGGGTCCTCACGGAGGCCGGGGAGCGACCTTGTTTATCTACGATGGCTGCCCCTTATCGTGCCTGAGGGGGAAAATCAATAGGCCCTCTGGTCCGTCAGAGACAGGCCAGGGTTCACACACACACACATTCTTACCCTCTCTCACACAGACACAGAGTGGTGAGTCCATATCGAAGCTTGGCATTTAGGCTAGCCCCCACCCACTAGCAAACATGGCTGCTGAAAACACACCACATTGCGGCTGTAGAAAAGACTGCTGGGTGTTTTTTGTCAACTGATAGTGTTTGGACACCACATCTCCCCCAGCCAAGCTCCAGACAGACATGGAAACGGCTGAACTCAGCAAGTGTTGCGCCTGAAGCTGGCCCCCGCTAAGATGTGTGTCAGCCACATGGGCAAGGGGTCAGACTGGTGGCCCCACAGCAGGAAGCCTGGCTGCTGCTAGGAACAGGACAGAGATACTGTGTGGTGGTACAGTAGGAACAGGACAGAGATACGGTGTGTGTGGTGGTACAGTAGGAACAGGACAGAGATACTGTGTGTGTGGTGGTACAGTAGGAACAGGACAGAGATACTGTGTGTGTGGTTGTACAGTATGAACAGGACAGAGATACTGTGTGGGTGTACAGTATGGACAGGACAGAGATACTGTGTGTGTGGTGGTACAGTAGGAACAGGACAGAGATACTGTGTGTGGTGTGGTACAGTATGAACAGGACAGAGACACTGTGTGTGTGGTGGTACAGTAGGAACAGGACAGAGATACTGTGTGGTGGTACAGTAGGAACAGGACAGAGATACTGTGTGTGTGGTGGTATAGTAGGAATAGGACAGAGATACTGTGTGTGTGGTGGTACAGTAGGAACAGGACAGAGATACTGTGTGTGGTGGTACAGTAGGAACAGGACAGAGATACTGTGTGTGTGGTGGTACAGTAGGAACAGGACAGAGATACTGTGTGTGTGGTGGTACAGTAGGAACAGGACAGAGATACTGTGTGTGTGGTGGTACAGTAGGAACAGGACAGAGATACTGTGTGGTGGTATAGTAGGAACAGGACAGAGATACTGTGTGTGTGGTGGTACAGTAGAAACAGGACAGAGATACTGTGGTGTGGTGGTACAGTAGGAACAGGACATAGATACTGTGTGTGTGGTGGTACAGTAGGAACAGGACAGAGACACTCTGTGGTGGTAGAGTAGGAACAGGACAGATATACTGTGTGTGTGGTGGTACAGTAGGAACAGGACAGAGACACTGTGTGGTGGTACAGTAGGAACAGGACAGAGATACTGTGTGGTGGTACAGTAGGAACAGGACAGAGATACTGTGTGTGTGGTGGTACAGTAGGAACAGGACAGAGATACTGTGTGTGTGGTGGTACAGTAGGAACAGGACAGAGATACTGTGTGTGTGTGGTGGTATAGTAGGAACAGGACAGAGATACTGTGTGGTGGTATAGTAGGAACAGGACAGAGATACTGTGTGGTGGTATAGTAGGAACAGGACAGAGATACTGTGTGGTGGTACAGTAGGAACAGGACAGAGATACTGTGTGGTGGTACAGTAGGAACAGGACAGAGATACTGTGTATGTGGTGGTACAGTAGGAACAGGACAGAGATACTGTGTGTGTGGTGGTACAGTAGGAACCGGACAGAGATACTGTGTGTGGTGGTACAGTAGGAACAGGACAGAGATACTGTGTGTGTGGTGGTACAGTAGGAACAGGACAGAGATACTGTGTGTGTGGTGGTACAGTAGGAACAGGACAGAGATACTGTGTGTGTGGTGGTACAGTAGGAACAGGACAGAGATACTGTGTGTGTGTGGTGGTACAGTAGAAACAGGACAGAGATACTGTGTGTGTGGTGGTACAGTAGGAACAGGACAGAGATACTGTGTGTGTGGTGGTACAGTAGGAACAGGACAGAGATACTGTGTGTGTGGTGGTACAGTAGGAACAGGACAGAGATACTGTGTGGTGGTATAGTAGGAACAGGACAGAGATACTGTGTGGTGGTACAGTAGGAACAGGACAGATACTGTGGTGGCACAGTAGGAACAGGACAGAGATACTGTGGTGGTACAGTAGGAACAGGACAGAGATACTGTGGTGGTACAGTAGGAACAGGACAGATACTGTGGTGGCACAGTAAGAACAGGACAGATGCTGTGTGTGTGGTGGTACAGTAGGAACAGGACAGATACTGTGGTGGCACAGTAGGAACAGGACAGAGATACTGTGGTGGCACAGTAGGAACAGGACAGAGATACTGTGGTGTTACAGTAGGAACAGGACAGAGATACTGTGGTGGTACAGTAGGAACAGGACAGAGATACTGTGGTGGCACAGTAGGAACAGGACAGAAATACTGTGGTGGCACAGTAGGAACAGGACAGATATACTGTGGTGGCACAGTAGGAACAGGACAGAGATACTGTGTGCGGTGGTACAGTAGGAACAGGACAGAGATACTGTGTGTGGTGGTACAGTAGGAACAGGACAGAGATACTGTGTGTGTGGTGGTACAGTATGAAGGGGACAGAGATACTGTGTGTGTGGTGGTACAGTAGGAACAGGACAGAGATCATGTGTGTGGTGGTACAGTAGGAACAGGACAGAGATACTGTGTGTGTGGTGGTACAGTAGGAACAGGACAGAGATACTGTGTGTGTGGTGGTACAGTAGGAACAGGACAGAGACACTGTGTGGTGGTACAGTAGGAACAGGACAGAGACACTGTGTGGTGGTACAGTAGGAACAGGACAGAGATACTGTGTGTGTGGTGGTACAGTAGGAACAGGACAGAGATACTGTGTGTGTGGTGGTACAGTAGGAACAGGACAGAGATACTGTGTGGTGGTATAGTAGGAACAGGACAGAGATACTGTGTGGTGGTACAGTAGGAACAGGACAGATACTGTGGTGGCACAGTAGGAACAGGACAGAGATACTGTGGTGGTACAGTAGGAACAGGACAGAGATACTGTGGTGGTACAGTAGGAACAGGACAGATACTGTGGTGGCACAGTAAGAACAGGACAGATGCTGTGTGTGTGGTGGTACAGTAGGAACAGGACAGATACTGTGGTGGCACAGTAGGAACAGGACAGAGATACTGTGGTGGCACAGTAGGAACAGGACAGAGATACTGTGGTGTTACAGTAGGAACAGGACAGAGATACTGTGGTGGTACAGTAGGAACAGGACAGAGATACTGTGGTGGCACAGTAGGAACAGGACAGAAATACTGTGGTGGCACAGTAGGAACAGGACAGATATACTGTGGTGGCACAGTAGGAACAGGACAGAGATACTGTGTGCGGTGGTACAGTAGGAACAGGACAGAGATACTGTGTGTGGTGGTACAGTAGGAACAGGACAGAGATACTGTGTGTGTGGTGGTACAGTATGAAGGGGACAGAGATACTGTGTGTGTGGTGGTACAGTAGGAACAGGACAGAGATCATGTGTGTGGTGGTACAGTAGGAACAGGACAGAGATACTGTGTGTGTGGTGGTACAGTAGGAACAGGACAGAGATACTGTGTGTGTGGTGGTACAGTAGGAACAGGACAGAGACACTGTGTGGTGGTACAGTAGGAACAGGACAGAGACACTGTGTGGTGGTACAGTAGGAACAGGACAGAGATACTGTGTGTGTGGTGGTACAGTAGGAACAGGACAGAGATACTGTGTGTGTGGTGGTACAGTAGGAACAGGACAGAGATACTGTGTGTGTGGTGGTACAGTAGGAACAGGACAGAGATACTGTGAGTGAGGTGGTACAGTAGTAACAGGACAGAGATACTGTGTGTGTGGTGGTACAGTAGGAACAGGACATAGATACTGTGTGTGTGGTGGTACAGTAGGAACAGTACAGAGATACTGTGTGTGTGGTGGTACAGTAGGAACAGGACAGAGACACTCTGTGGTGGTACAGTAGGAACAGGACAGAGATACTGTGTGTGTGGTGGTACAGTATGAACAGGACAGATATACTGTGTGTGTGGTGGTACATTAGGAACAGGACAGAGACACTGTGTGGTGGTACAGTAGGAACAGGACAGAGATACTGTGTGTGTGGTGGTACAGTAGGAACAGGACAGAGATACTGTGTGTGTGTGGTGGTATAGTAGGAACAGGACAGAGATACTGTGTGGTGGTATAGTAGGAACAGGACAGAGATACTGTGTGGTGGTATAGTAGGAACAGGACAGAGATACTGTGTGGTGGTATAGTAGGAACAGGACAGAGATACTGTGTGGTGGTACAGTAGGAACAGGACAGATACTGTGGTGGTACAGTAGGAACAGGACGGATACTGTGGTGGCACAGTAGGAACAGGACAGAGATACTGTGGTGGCACAGTAGGAACAGGACAGAGATACTGTGGTGGCACAGTAGGAACAGGACAGAGATACTGTGGTGGTACAGTAGGAACAGGACAGCTACTGTGGTGGCACAGTAAGAACAGGACAGAGATACTGTGGTGGCACAGTAGGAACAGGACAGAGATACTGTGGTGGCACAGTAGGAACAGGACAGAGATACTGTGGTGGCACAGTAGGAACAGGACAGAGATACTGTGGTGGCACAGTAGGAACAGGACAGAGATACTGTGGTGGCACAGTAGGAACAGGACAGAGATACTGTGTGTGTGGTGGTACAGTAGAAACAGGACAGAGATACTGTGTGTGTGGTGGTACAGTAGGAACAGGACAGAGATACTGTGTGTGTGGTGGTACAGTAGGAACAGGACAGAGATACTGTGTGTGTGGTGGTACAGTAGGAACAGGACAGAGATACTGTGTGGTGGAACAGGACAGAGATACTGTGTGTGTGGTGGTACAGTAGGAACAGGACAGAGACACTGTGTGGTGGTACAGTAGGAACAGGACAGAGACACTGTGTGGTGGTACAGTAGGAACAGGACAGAGATACTGTGTGTGTGGTGGTACAGTAGGAACAGGACAGAGATACTGTGTGTGTGGTGGTACAGTAGGACAGGACAGATACTGTGTGTGTGGTAGTAGGAACAGGACAGAGATACTGTGTGTGTGGTGGTACAGTAGGAACAGGACAGAGATACTGTGTGGTGGAACAGGACAGAGATACTGTGGTGGTACAGTAGGAACAGGACAGAGATACTGTGGTGGTACAGTAGGAACAGGACAGATACTGTGGTGGCACAGTAGGAACAGGACAGAGATACTGTGGTGGCACAGTAGGAACAGGACAGAGATACTGTGGTGGCACAGTAGGAACAGGACAGAGATACTGTGTGTGTGGTGGTACAGTAGAAACAGGACAGAGATACTGTGTGTGTGGTGGTACAGTAGGAACAGGACAGAGATACTGTGTGTGTGGTGGTACAGTAGGAACAGGACAGAGATACTGTGTGTGTGGTGGTACAGTAGGAACAGGACAGAGATACTGTGTGGTGGAACAGGACAGAGATACTGTGGTGGTACAGTAGGAACAGGACAGAGATACTGTGGTGGTACAGTAGGAACAGGACAGATACTGTGGTGGCACAGTAAGAACAGGACAGAGATGCTGTGTGTGTGGTGGTACAGTAGGAACAGGACAGATACTGTGGTGGCACAGTAGGAACAGGACAGAGATACTGTGGTGGCACAGTAGGAACAGGACAGATACTGTGGTGGCACAGTAAGAACAGGACAGAGATGCTGTGTGTGTGGTGGTACAGTAGGAACAGGACAGATACTGTGGTGGCACAGTAGGAACAGGACAGAGATACTGTGGTGGCACAGTAGGAACAGGACAGAGATACTGTGGTGGCACAGTAGGAACAGGACAGAGATACTGTGGTGGCACAGTAGGAACAGGACAGAGATACTGTGGTGGCACAGTAGGAACAGGACAGAGATACTGTGGTGGTACAGTAGGAACAGGACAGATACTGTGGTGGCACAGTAGGAACTGGACAGAGATACTGTGGTGGTACAGTAGGAACAGGACAGAGATACTGTGTGTGTGGTGGTACAGTAGGAACAGGACAGAGATACTGTGTGCGGTGGTACAGTAGGAACAGGACAGAGATACTGTGTGCGGTGGTACAGTAGGAACAGGACAGAGATACTGTGTGTGTGGTGGTACAGTAGGAACAGGACAGAGACACTGTGTGGTGGTACAGTAGGAACAGGACAGAGATACTGTGTGTGTGGTGGTACAGTAGGAACAGGACAGAGATACTGTGTGTGTGGTGGTACAGTAGGAACAGGACAGAGATACTGTGTGTGAGGTGGTACAGTAGTAACAGGACAGAGATACTGTGTGTGTGGTGGTACAGTAGGAACAGGACATAGATACTGTGTGTGTGGTGGTACAGTAGGAACAGGACAGAGATACTGTGTGTGTGGTGGTACAGTAGGAACAGGACAGAGACACTCTGTGGTGGTACAGTAGGAACAGGACAGATACTGTGTGTGTGGTGGTACAGTATGAACAGGACAGATATACTGTGTGTGTGGTGGTACAGTAGGAACAGGACAGAGACACTGTGTGGTGGTACAGTAGGAACAGGACAGAGACACTGTGTGGTGGTACAGTAGGAACAGGACAGAGATGCTGTGTGGTGGTACAGTAGGAACAGGACAGAGATACTGTGTGGTGGTACAGTAGGAACAGGACAGAGATACTGTGTGTGTGGTGGTACAGTAGGAACAGGACAGAGATACTGTGTGTGTGGTGGTATAGTAGGAACAGGACAGAGATACTGTGTGTGTGGTGGTACAGTAGGAACAGGACAGAGATACTGTGTTGTGGTACAGTAGGAACAGGACAGAGATACTGTGTGTGGTGGTACAGTAGGAACAGGACAGAGATACTGTGTGTGGTGGTACAGTAGGAACAGGACAGAGATACTGTGTGTGTGGTGGTACAGTAGGAACAGGACAGAGATACTGTGTGTGTGGTGGTACAGTAGGAACAGGACAGAGATAATGTGTGCGGTGGTACAGTAGGAACAGGACAGAGATACTGTGTGCGGTGGTACAGTAGGAACAGGACAGAGATACTGTGTGTGTGGTGGTACAGTAGGAACAGGACAGAGACACTGTGTGGTGGTACAGTAGGAACAGGACAGAGATACTGTGTGTGTGGTGGTACAGTAGGAACAGGACAGAGATACTGTGTGTGTGGTGGTACAGTAGGAACAGGACAGAGATACTGTGTGTGAGGTGGTACAGTAGTAACAGGACAGAGATACTGTGTGTGTGGTGGTACAGTAGGAACAGGACATAGATACTGTGTGTGTGGTGGTACAGTAGGAACAGGACAGAGATACTGTGTGTGTGGTGGTACAGTAGGAACAGGACAGAGACACTCTGTGGTGGTACAGTAGGAACAGGACAGATACTGTGTGTGTGGTGGTACAGTATGAACAGGACAGATATACTGTGTGTGTGGTGGTACAGTAGGAACAGGACAGAGACACTGTGTGGTGGTACAGTAGGAACAGGACAGAGACACTGTGTGGTGGTACAGTAGGAACAGGACAGAGATGCTGTGTGGTGGTACAGTAGGAACAGGACAGAGATACTGTGTGGTGGTACAGTAGGAACAGGACAGAGATACTGTGTGTGTGGTGGTACAGTAGGAACAGGACAGAGATACTGTGTGTGTGGTGGTATAGTAGGAACAGGACAGAGATACTGTGTGTGTGGTGGTACAGTAGGAACAGGACAGAGATACTGTGTTGTGGTACAGTAGGAACAGGACAGAGATACTGTGTGTGGTGGTACAGTAGGAACAGGACAGAGATACTGTGTGTGGTGGTACAGTAGGAACAGGACAGAGATACTGTGTGTGTGGTGGTACAGTAGGAACAGGACAGAGATACTGTGTGTGTGGTGGTACAGTAGGAACAGGACAGAGATACTGTGTGGTGGTATAGTAGGAACAGGACAGAGATACTGTGTGGTGGTACAGTAGGAACAGGACAGATACTGTGGTGGCACAGTAGGAACAGGACAGAGATGCTGTGTGTGTGGTGGTACAGTAGGAACAGGACAGATACTGTGGTGGCACAGTAGGAACAGGACAGAGATACTGTGTGTGTGGTGGTACAGTAGGAACAGGACAGAGATACTGTGTGTGTGGTGGTATAGTAGGAACAGGACAGAGATACTGTGTGGTAGTACAGTAGGAACAGGACAGAGATACTGTGTGGTGGTACAGTAGGAACAGGACAGATACTGTGGTGGCACAGTAGGAACAGGACAGAGATACTGTGGTGGCACAGTAGGAACAGGACAGAGATACTGTGGTGGTACAGTAGGAACAGGACAGATACTGTGGTGGCACAGTAAGAACAGGACAGAGATGCTGTGTGTGTGGTGGTACAGTAGGAACAGGACAGATACTGTGGTGGCACAGTAGGAACAGGACAGAGATCCTGTGGTGGCACAGTAGGAACAGGACAGATACTGTGGTGGCACAGTAAGAACAGGACAGAGATGCTGTGTGTGTGGTGGTACAGTAGGAACAGGACAGATACTGTGGTGGCACAGTAGGAACAGGACAGAGATACTGTGGTGGCACAGTAGGAACAGGACAGAGATACTGTGGTGGTACAGTAGGAACAGGACAGAGATACTGTGGTGGCACAGTAGGAACAGGACAGAGATACTGTGGTGGTACAGTAGGAACAGGACAGAGGTACTGTGGTGGCACAGTAGGAACAGGACAGAGATACTGTGGTGGTACAGTAGGAACAGGACAGAGATACTGTGGTGGTACAGTAGGAACAGGACAGATACTGTGGTGGCACAGTAAGAACAGGACAGAGATGCTGTGTGTGTGGTGGTACAGTAGGAACAGGACAGATACTGTGGTGGCACAGTAGGAACAGGACAGAGATACTGTGGTGGCACAGTAGGAACAGGACAGAGATACTGTGGTGTACAGTAGGAACAGGACAGAGATACTGTGGTGGCACAGTAGGAACAGGACAGAGATACTGTGGTGGCACAGTAGGAACAGGACAGAGATACTGTGGTGGCACAGTAGGAACAGGACAGAGATACTGTGGTGGCACAGTAGGAACAGGACAGAGATACTGTGGTGGCACAGTAGGAACAGGACAGAGATACTGTGGTGGTACAGTAGGAACAGGACAGAGATACTGTGTGCGGTGGTACAGTAGGAACAGGACAGAGATACTGTGTGCGGTGGTACAGTAGGAACAGGACAGAGATACTGTGTGCGGTGGTACAGTAGGAACAGGACAGAGATACTGTGTGTGCGGTGGTACAGTAGGAACAGGACAGAGATACTGTGTGTGTGGTGGTATAGTAGGGACAGGGCAGAGATACTGTGTGTGTGGTGGTATAGTAGGAACAGGACAGAGATACTGTGGTGGTACAGTAGGAACAGGACAGAGATACTGTGTGTTGTGGTACAGTAGGTACAGGACAGAGATACTGTGTGTGTGGTGGTACAGTAGGAACAGGACAGAGATACTGTGTGTGTGGTGGTACAGTAGGAACAGGACAGAGATACTGTGTGTGTGGTGGTACAGTAGGAACAGGACAGAGATACTGTGTGTGTGGTGGTACAGTAGGAACAGGACAGAGATACTGTGGTGGTACAGTAGGAACAGGACAGAGATACTGTGTGGTGGTACAGTAGGGACAGGACAGAGATACTGTGTGGTGGTACAGTAGGAACAGGACAGAGATACTGTGTGTGTGGTGGTACAGTAGGAACAGGACAGAGATCATGTGTGTGGTGGTACAGTAGGAACAGGACAGAGATACTGTGTGTGTGGTGGTACAGTAGGAACAGGACAGAGACACTGTGTGGTGGTACAGTAGGAACAGGACAGAGATACTGTGTGTGTGGTGGTACAGTAGGAACAGGACAGAGATACTGTGTGTGTGGTGGTACAGTAGGAACAGGACAGATACTGTGGTGGCACAGTAGGAACAGGACAGAGATACTGTGGTGGCACAGTAGGAACAGGACAGAGATACTGTGGTGGCACAGTAGGAACAGGACAGAGATACTGTGGTGGCACAGTAGGAACAGGACAGAGATACTGTGGTGGCACAGTAGGAACAGGACAGAGATACTGTGGTGGCACAGTAGGAACAGGACAGAGATACTGTGGTGGTACAGTAGGAACAGGACAGATACTGTGGTGGCACAGTAGGAACTGGACAGAGATACTGTGGTGGTACAGTAGGAACAGGACAGAGATACTGTGTGCGGTGGTACAGTAGGAACAGGACAGAGATACTGTGTGCGGTGGTACAGTAGGAACAGGACAGAGATACTGTGTGTGTGGTGGTACAGTAGGAACAGGACAGAGACACTGTGTGGTGGTACAGTAGGAACAGGACAGAGATACTGTGTGTGTGGTGGTACAGTAGGAACAGGACAGAGATACTGTGTGTGTGGTGGTACAGTAGGAACAGGACAGAGATACTGTGTGTGAGGTGGTACAGTAGTAACAGGACAGAGATACTGTGTGTGTGGTGGTACAGTATGAACAGGACAGATATACTGTGTGTGTGGTGGTACAATAGGAACAGGACAGAGACACTGTGTGGTGGTACAGTAGGAACAGGACAGAGACACTGTGTGGTGGTACAGTAGGAACAGGACAGAGATACTGTGTGGTGGTACAGTAGGAACAGGACAGAGATACTGTGTGGTGGTACAGTAGGAACAGGACAGAGATACTGTGTGTGTGGTGGTACAGTAGGAACAGGACAGAGATACTGTGTGTGTGGTGGTATAGTAGGAACAGGACAGAGATACTGTGTGTGTGGTGGTACAGTAGGAACAGGACAGAGATACTGTGTTGTGGTACAGTAGGAACAGGACAGAGATACTGTGTGTGGTGGTACAGTAGGAACAGGACAGAGATACTGTGTATGGTGGTACAGTAGGAACAGGACAGAGATACTGTGTGGTGGTATAGTAGGAACAGGACAGAGATACTGTGTGGTGGTACAGTAGGAACAGGACAGATACTGTGGTGGCACAGTAGGAACAGGACAGAGATGCTGTGTGTGTGGTGGTACAGTAGGAACAGGACAGATACTGTGGTGGCACAGTAGGAACAGGACAGAGATACTGTGTGTGTGGTGGTACAGTAGGAACAGGACAGAGATACTGTGTGTGTGGTGGTATAGTAGGAACAGGACAGAGATACTGTGTGGTGGTACAGTAGGAACAGGACAGAGATACTGTGTGGTGGTACAGTAGGAACAGGACAGATACTGTGGTGGCACAGTAGGAACAGGACAGAGATACTGTGGTGGCACAGTAGGAACAGGACAGAGATACTGTGGTGGTACAGTAGGAACAGGACAGAGATACTGTGGTGGTACAGTAGGAACAGGACAGATACTGTGGTGGCACAGTAAGAACAGGACAGAGATGCTGTGTGTGTGGTGGTACAGTAGGAACAGGACAGATACTGTGGTGGCACAGTAGGAACAGGACAGAGATCCTGTGGTGGCACAGTAGGAACAGGACAGATACTGTGGTGGCACAGTAAGAACAGGACAGAGATGCTGTGTGTGTGGTGGTACAGTAGGAACAGGACAGATACTGTGGTGGCACAGTAGGAACAGGACAGAGATACTGTGGTGGCACAGTAGGAACAGGACAGAGATACTGTGGTGGTACAGTAGGAACAGGACAGAGATACTGTGGTGGCACAGTAGGAACAGGACAGAGATACTGTGGTGGCACAGTAGGAACAGGACAGAGATACTGTGGTGGTACAGTAGGAACAGGACAGATACTGTGGTGGCACAGTAGGAACAGAACAGATACTGTGGTGGCACAGTAGGAACAGGACAGAGATACTGTGGTGGTACAGTAGGAACAGGACAGAGATACTGTGTGTGTGGTGGTACAGTAGGAACAGGACAGAGATACTGTGTGTGTGGTGGTACAGTAGGAACAGGACAGAGATACTGTGTGTGTGGTGGTATAGTAGGAACAGGACAGAGATACTGTGTGGTGGTACAGTAGGAACAGGACAGAGATACTGTGTGGTGGTATAGTAGGAACAGGACAGAGATACTGTGTGGTGGTACAGTAGGAACAGGACAGAGATACTGTGTGGTGGTACAGTAGGAACAGGACAGAGATACTGTGGTGGTACAGTAGGAACAGGACAGATACTGTGGTGGCACAGTAAGAACAGGACAGAGATGCTGTGTGTGTGGTGGTACAGTAGGAACAGGACAGAGATACTGTGGTGGCACAGTAGGAACAGGACAGAGATACTGTGGTGGTACAGTAGGAACAGGACAGAGATACTGTGGTGGCACAGTAGGAACAGGACAGAGATACTGTGGTGGTACAGTAGGAACAGGACAGAGATACTGTGGTGGTACAGTAGGAACAGGACAGATACTGTGGTGGCACAGTAAGAACAGGACAGAGATGCTGTGTGTGTGGTGGTACAGTAGGAACAGGACAGATACTGTGGTGGCACAGTAGGAACAGGACAGAGATACTGTGGTGGCACAGTAGGAACAGGACAGAGATACTGTGGTGGTACAGTAGGAACAGGACAGAGATACTGTGGTGGCACAGTAGGAACAGGACAGAGATACTGTGGTGGCACAGTAGGAACAGGACAGAGATACTGTGGTGGCACAGTAGGAACAGGACAGAGATACTGTGGTGGCACAGTAGGAACAGGACAGAGATACTGTGGTGGCACAGTAGGAACAGGACAGAGATACTGTGGTGGTACAGTAGGAACAGGACAGAGATACTGTGTGCGGTGGTACAGTAGGAACAGGACAGAGATACTGTGTGCGGTGGTACAGTAGGAACAGGACAGAGATACTGTGTGCGGTGGTACAGTAGGAACAGGACAGAGATACTGTGTGTGCGGTGGTACAGTAGGAACAGGACAGAGATACTGTGTGTGTGGTGGTATAGTAGGGACAGGGCAGAGATACTGTGTGTGTGGTGGTATAGTAGGAACAGGACAGAGATACTGTGGTGGTACAGTAGGAACAGGACAGAGATACTGTGTGTTGTGGTACAGTAGGTACAGGACAGAGATACTGTGTGTGTGGTGGTACAGTAGGAACAGGACAGAGATACTGTGTGTGTGGTGGTACAGTAGGAACAGGACAGAGATACTGTGTGTGTGGTGGTACAGTAGGAACAGGACAGAGATACTGTGTGTGTGGTGGTACAGTAGGAACAGGACAGAGATACTGTGGTGGTACAGTAGGAACAGGACAGAGATACTGTGTGGTGGTACAGTAGGGACAGGACAGAGATACTGTGTGGTGGTACAGTAGGAACAGGACAGAGATACTGTGTGTGTGGTGGTACAGTAGGAACAGGACAGAGATCATGTGTGTGGTGGTACAGTAGGAACAGGACAGAGATACTGTGTGTGTGGTGGTACAGTAGGAACAGGACAGAGATACTGTGGTGGTACAGTAGGAACAGGACAGAGATACTGTGTGGTGGTACAGTAGGGACAGGACAGAGATACTGTGTGGTGGTACAGTAGGAACAGGACAGAGATACTGTGTGTGTGGTGGTACAGTAGGAACAGGACAGAGATCATGTGTGTGGTGGTACAGTAGGAACAGGACAGAGATACTGTGTGTGTGGTGGTACAGTAGGAACAGGACAGAGACACTGTGTGGTGGTACAGTAGGAACAGGACAGAGATACTGTGTGTGTGGTGGTACAGTAGGAACAGGACAGAGATACTGTGTGTGTGGTGGTACAGTAGGAACAGGACAGATACTGTGGTGGCACAGTAGGAACAGGACAGAGATACTGTGGTGGTACAGTAGGAACAGGACAGATACTGTGGTGGCACAGTAAGAACAGGACAGAGATGCTGTGTGTGTGGTGGTACAGTAGGAACAGGACAGATACTGTGGTGGCACAGTAGGAACAGGACAGAGATCCTGTGGTGGCACAGTAGGAACAGGACAGATACTGTGGTGGCACAGTAAGAACAGGACAGAGATGCTGTGTGTGTGGTGGTACAGTAGGAACAGGACAGATACTGTGGTGGCACAGTAGGAACAGGACAGAGATACTGTGGTGGCACAGTAGGAACAGGACAGAGATACTGTGGTGGTACAGTAGGAACAGGACAGAGATACTGTGGTGGTACAGTAGGAACAGGACAGATACTGTGGTGGCACAGTAAGAACAGGACAGAGATGCTGTGTGTGTGGTGGTACAGTAGGAACAGGACAGATACTGTGGTGGCACAGTAGGAACAGGACAGATACTGTGGTGGCACAGTAAGAACAGGACAGAGATGCTGTGTGTGTGGTGGTACAGTAGGAACAGGACAGATACTGTGGTGGCACAGTAGGAACAGGACAGAGATACTGTGGTGGCACAGTAGGAACAGGACAGAGATACTGTGGTGGTACAGTAGGAACAGGACAGAGATACTGTGGTGGCACAGTAGGAACAGGACAGAGATACTGTGGTGGCACAGTAGGAACAGGACAGAGATACTGTGGTGGTACAGTAGGAACAGGACAGATACTGTGGTGGCACAGTAGGAACAGGACAGATACTGTGGTGGCACAGTAGGAACAGGACAGAGATACTGTGGTGGTACAGTAGGAACAGGACAGAGATACTGTGTGTGTGGTGGTACAGTAGGAACAGGACAGAGATACTGTGTGTGTGGTGGTACAGTAGGAACAGGACAGAGATACTGTGTGTGTGGTGGTACAGTAGGAACAGGACAGAGATACTGTGTGTGTGGTGGTACAGTAGGAACAGGACAGATACTGTGGTGGCACAGTAGGAACAGGACAGAGATACTGTGGTGGCACAGTAGGAAAAGGACAGAGATACTGTGGTGGCACAGTAGGAACAGGACAGAGATACTGTGGTGGTACAGTAGGAACAGGACAGAGATACTGTGTGTGTGGTGGTACAGTAGGAACAGGACAGAGATACTGTGTGTGTGGTGGTATAGTAGGAACAGGACAGAGATACTGTGTGGTGGTATAGTAGGAACAGGACAGAGATACTGTGTGGTGGTATAGTAGGAACAGGACAGAGATACTGTGTGGTGGTACAGTAGGAACAGGACATAGATACTGTGGTGGCACAGTAGGAACAGGACAGAGATACTGTGTGCGGTGGTACAGTAGGAACAGGACAGAGATACTGTGTGCGGTGGTACAGTAGGAACAGGACAGAGATACTGTGTGCGGTGGTACAGTAGGAACAGGACAGAGATACTGTGTGTGCGGTGGTACAGTAGGAACAGGACAGAGATACTGTGTGTGTGGTGGTATAGTAGGGACAGGGCAGAGATACTGTGTGTGTGGTGGTATAGTAGGAACAGGACAGAGATACTGTGGTGGTACAGTAGGAACAGGACAGAGATACTGTGGTGGCACAGTAGGAACAGGACAGAGATACTGTGGTGGTACAGTAGGAACAGGACAGAGATACTGTGGTGGCACAGTAGGAACAGGACAGAGATACTGTGTGCGGTGGTACAGTAGGAACAGGACAGAGATACTGTGGTGGCACAGTAGGAACAGGACAGAGATACTGTGGTGGCACAGTAGGAACAGGACAGAGATACTGTGGTGGCACAGTAGGAACAGGACAGAGATACTGTGGTGGCACAGTAGGAACAGGACAGAGATACTGTGGTGGCACAGTAGGAACAGGACAGATACTGTGGTGGCACAGTAGGAACAGGACAGAGATACTGTGGTGGCACAGTAGGAACAGGACAGAGATACTGTGGTGGCACAGTAGGAACAGGACAGAGATACTGTGGTGGCACAGTAGGAACAGGACAGAGATACTGTGGTGGCACAGTAGGAACAGGACAGAGATACTGTGGTGGCACAGTAGGAACAGGACAGAGATACTGTGGTGGTACAGTAGGAACAGGACAGAGATACTGTGTGCGGTGGTACAGTAGGAACAGGACAGAGATACTGTGTGCGGTGGTACAGTAGGAACAGGACAGAGATACTGTGTGCGGTGGTACAGTAGGAACAGGACAGAGATACTGTGTGTGCGGTGGTACAGTAGGAACAGGACAGAGATACTGTGTGTGTGGTGGTATAGTAGGGACAGGGCAGAGATACTGTGTGTGTGTGGTATAGTAGGAACAGGACAGAGATACTGTGGTGGTACAGTAGGAACAGGACAGAGATACTGTGTGTTGTGGTACAGTAGGTACAGGACAGAGATACTGTGTGTGTGGTGGTACAGTAGGAACAGGACAGAGATACTGTGTGTGTGGTGGTACAGTAGGAACAGGACAGAGATACTGTGTGTGTGGTGGTACAGTAGGAACAGGACAGAGATACTGTGTGTGTGGTGGTACAGTAGGAACAGGACAGAGATACTGTGGTGGTACAGTAGGAACAGGACAGAGATACTGTGTGGTGGTACAGTAGGGACAGGACAGAGATACTGTGTGGTGGTACAGTAGGAACAGGACAGAGATACTGTGTGTGTGGTGGTACAGTAGGAACAGGACAGAGATCATGTGTGTGGTGGTACAGTAGGAACAGGACAGAGATACTGTGTGTGTGGTGGTACAGTAGGAACAGGACAGAGACACTGTGTGGTGGTACAGTAGGAACAGGACAGAGATACTGTGTGTGTGGTGGTACAGTAGGAACAGGACAGATACTGTGGTGGCACAGTAGGAACAGGACAGAGATACTGTGGTGGTACAGTAGGAACAGGACAGATACTGTGGTGGCACAGTAAGAACAGGACAGAGATGCTGTGTGTGTGGTGGTACAGTAGGAACAGGACAGATACTGTGGTGGCACAGTAGGAACAGGACAGATACTGTGGTGGCACAGTAAGAACAGGACAGAGATGCTGTGTGTGTGGTGGTACAGTAGGAACAGGACAGATACTGTGGTGGCACAGTAGGAACAGGACAGAGATACTGTGGTGGCACAGTAGGAACAGGACAGAGATACTGTGGTGGTACAGTAGGAACAGGACAGATACTGTGGTGGCACAGTAAGAACAGGACAGAGATGCTGTGTGTGTGGTGGTACAGTAGGAACAGGACAGAGATCCTGTGGTGGCACAGTAGGAACAGGACAGAGATCCTGTGGTGGCACAGTAGGAACAGGACAGAGATACTGTGGTGGTACAGTAGGAACAGGACAGAGATACTGTGGTGGTACAGTAGGAACAGGACAGATACTGTGGTGGCACAGTAAGAACAGGACAGAGATGCTGTGTGTGTGGTGGTACAGTAGGAACAGGACAGATACTGTGGTGGCACAGTAGGAACAGGACAGATACTGTGGTGGCACAGTAAGAACAGGACAGAGATGCTGTGTGTGTGGTGGTACAGTAGGAACAGGACAGATACTGTGGTGGCACAGTAGGAACAGGACAGAGATACTGTGGTGGCACAGTAGGAACAGGACAGAGATACTGTGGTGGTACAGTAGGAACAGGACAGAGATACTGTGGTGGCACAGTAGGAACAGGACAGAGATACTGTGGTGGCACAGTAGGAACAGGACAGAGATTCTGTGGTGGTACAGTAGGAACAGGACAGATACTGTGGTGGCACAGTAGGAACAGGACAGATACTGTGGTGGCACAGTAGGAACAGGACAGAGATACTGTGGTGGTACAGTAGGAACAGGACAGAGATACTGTGTGTGTGGTGGTACAGTAGGAACAGGACAGGACAGAGATACTGTGTGTGTGGTGGTACAGTAGGAACAGGACAGAGATACTGTGTGTGTGGTGGTACAGTAGGAACAGGACAGATACTGTGGTGGCACAGTAGGAACAGGACAGAGATACTGTGGTGGCACAGTAGGAAAAGGACAGAGATACTGTGGTGGCACAGTAGGAACAGGACAGAGATACTGTGGTGGTACAGTAGGAACAGGACAGAGATACTGTGTGTGTGGTGGTACAGTAGGAACAGGACAGAGATACTGTGTGTGTGGTGGTATAGTAGGAACAGGACAGAGATACTGTGTGGTGGTATAGTAGGAACAGGACAGAGATACTGTGTGGTGGTATAGTAGGAACAGGACAGAGATACTGTGTGGTGGTACAGTAGGAACAGGACATAGATACTGTGGTGGCACAGTAGGAACAGGACAGAGATACTGTGTGCGGTGGTACAGTAGGAACAGGACAGAGATACTGTGTGCGGTGGTACAGTAGGAACAGGACAGAGATACTGTGTGTGCGGTGGTACAGTAGGAACAGGACAGAGATACTGTGGTGGTACAGTAGGAACAGGACAGAGATACTGTGTGTTGTGGTACAGTAGGTACAGGACAGAGATACTGTGTGTGTGGTGGTACAGTAGGAACAGGACAGAGATACTGTGTGTGTGGTGGTACAGTAGGAACAGGACAGAGATACTGTGTGTGTGGTGGTACAGTAGGAACAGGACAGAGATACTGTGTGTGTGGTGGTACAGTAGGAACAGGACAGAGATACTGTGGTGGTACAGTAGGAACAGGACAGAGATACTGTGTGGTGGTACAGTAGGGACAGGACAGAGATACTGTGTGGTGGTACAGTAGGAACAGGACAGAGATACTGTGTGTGTGGTGGTACAGTAGGAACAGGACAGAGATCATGTGTGTGGTGGTACAGTAGGAACAGGACAGAGATACTGTGTGTGTGGTGGTACAGTAGGAACAGGACAGAGACACTGTGTGGTGGTACAGTAGGAACAGGACAGAGATACTGTGTGTGTGGTGGTACAGTAGGAACAGGACAGAGATACTGTGTGTGTGGTGGTACAGTAGGAACAGGACAGATACTGTGGTGGCACAGTAGGAACAGGACAGAGATACTGTGGTGGTACAGTAGGAACAGGACAGATACTGTGGTGGCACAGTAAGAACAGGACAGAGATGCTGTGTGTGTGGTGGTACAGTAGGAACAGGACAGATACTGTGGTGGCACAGTAGGAACAGGACAGAGATCCTGTGGTGGCACAGTAGGAACAGGACAGATACTGTGGTGGCACAGTAAGAACAGGACAGAGATGCTGTGTGTGTGGTGGTACAGTAGGAACAGGACAGATACTGTGGTGGCACAGTAGGAACAGGACAGAGATACTGTGGTGGCACAGTAGGAACAGGACAGAGATACTGTGGTGGTACAGTAGGAACAGGACAGATACTGTGGTGGCACAGTAAGAACAGGACAGAGATGCTGTGTGTGTGGTGGTACAGTAGGAACAGGACAGATACTGTGGTGGCACAGTAGGAACAGGACAGAGATCCTGTGGTGGCACAGTAGGAACAGGACAGAGATACTGTGGTGGTACAGTAGGAACAGGACAGAGATACTGTGGTGGTACAGTAGGAACAGGACAGATACTGTGGTGGCACAGTAAGAACAGGACAGAGATGCTGTGTGTGTGGTGGTACAGTAGGAACAGGACAGATACTGTGGTGGCACAGTAGGAACAGGACAGAGATCCTGTGGTGGCACAGTAGGAACAGGACAGATACTGTGGTGGCACAGTAAGAACAGGACAGAGATGCTGTGTGTGGTGGTACAGTAGGAACAGGACAGATACTGTGGTGGCACAGTAGGAACAGGACAGAGATACTGTGGTGGCACAGTAGGAACAGGACAGAGATACTGTGGTGGTACAGTAGGAACAGGACAGAGATACTGTGGTGGCACAGTAGGAACAGGACAGAGATACTGTGGTGGCACAGTAGGAACAGGACAGAGATACTGTGGTGGTACAGTAGGAACAGGACAGATACTGTGGTGGCACAGTAGGAACAGGACAGATACTGTGGTGGCACAGTAGGAACAGGACAGAGATACTGTGGTGGTACAGTAGGAACAGGACAGAGATACTGTGTGTGTGGTGGTACAGTAGGAACAGGACAGAGATACTGTGTGTGTGGTGGTACAGTAGGAACAGGACAGAGATACTGTGTGTGGTGGTACAGTAGGAACAGGACAGAGATACTGTGTGTGTGGTGGTACAGTAGGAACAGGACAGATACTGTGGTGGCACAGTAGGAACAGGACAGAGATACTGTGGTGGCACAGTAGGAAAAGGACAGAGATACTGTGGTGGCACAGTAGGAACAGGACAGAGATACTGTGGTGGTACAGTAGGAACAGGACAGAGATACTGTGTGTGTGGTGGTACAGTAGGAACAGGACAGAGATACTGTGTGTGTGGTGGTATAGTAGGAACAGGACAGAGATACTGTGTGGTGGTATAGTAGGAACAGGACAGAGATACTGTGTGGTGGTATAGTAGGAACAGGACAGAGATACTGTGTGGTGGTACAGTAGGAACAGGACATAGATACTGTGGTGGCACAGTAGGAACAGGACAGAGATACTGTGGTGGCACAGTAGGAACAGGACAGAGATACTGTGGTGGCACAGTAGGAACAGGACAGAGATACTGTGTGTGTGGTGGTACAGTAGGAACAGGACAGAGATACTGTGTGTGTGGTGGTACAGTAGGAACAGGACAGAGATACTGTGGTGGTACAGTAGGAACAGGACAGATACTGTGGTGGCACAGTAGGAACAGGACAGAGATACTGTGGTGGCACAGTAGGAACAGGACAGAGATACTGTGTGTGTGGTGGTACAGTAGGAACAGGACAGAGATACTGTGTGTGTGGTGGTACAGTAGGAACAGGACAGAGATACTGTGTGTGTGGTGGTACAGTAGGAACAGGACAGAGATACTGTGTGTGTGGTGGTACAGTAGGAACAGGACAGAGATACTGTGGTGGTACAGTAGGAACAGGACAGAGATACTGTGGTGGCACAGTAGGAACAGGACAGAGATACTGTGGTGGCACAGTAGGAACAGGACAGAGATACTGTGGTGGCACAGTAGGAACAGGACAGAGATACTGTGTGTGTGGTGGTACAGTAGGAACAGGACAGAGATACTGTGTGTGTGGTGGTACAGTAGGAACAGGACAGAGATACTGTGTGTGTGGTGGTACAGTAGGAACAGGACAGAGATACTGTGTGTGTGGTGGTACAGTAGGAACAGGACAGAGATACTGTGTGTGTGGTGGTACAGTAGGAACAGGACAGAGATACTGTGGTGGTACAGTAGGAACAGGACAGAGATACTGTGTGGTGGTACAGTAGGGACAGGACAGAGATACTGTGTGGTGGTACAGTAGGAACAGGACAGAGATACTGTGTGTGTGGTGGTACAGTAGGAACAGGACAGAGATCATGTGTGTGGTGGTACAGTAGGAACAGGACAGAGATACTGTGTGTGTGGTGGTACAGTAGGAACAGGACAGAGACACTGTGTGGTGGTACAGTAGGAACAGGACAGAGATACTGTGTGTGTGGTGGTACAGTAGGAACAGGACAGAGATACTGTGTGTGTGGTGGTACAGTAGGAACAGGACAGATACTGTGGTGGCACAGTAGGAACAGGACAGAGATACTGTGGTGGTACAGTAGGAACAGGACAGATACTGTGGTGGCACAGTAAGAACAGGACAGAGATGCTGTGTGTGTGGTGGTACAGTAGGAACAGGACAGATACTGTGGTGGCACAGTAGGAACAGGACAGAGATCCTGTGGTGGCACAGTAGGAACAGGACAGATACTGTGGTGGCACAGTAAGAACAGGACAAAAATGCTGTGTGTGTGGTGGTACAGTAGGAACAGGACAGATACTGTGGTGGCACAGTAGGAACAGGACAGAGATCCTGTGGTGGCACAGTAGGAACAGGACAGAGATACTGTGGTGGTACAGTAGGAACAGGACAGATACTGTGGTGGCACAGTAAGAACAGGACAGAGATGCTGTGTGTGTGGTGGTACAGTAGGAACAGGACAGATACTGTGGTGGCACAGTAGGAACAGGACAGAGATCCTGTGGTGGCACAGTAGGAACAGGACAGAGATACTGTGGTGGTACAGTAGGAACAGGACAGAGATACTGTGGTGGTACAGTAGGAACAGGACAGATACTGTGGTGGCACAGTAGGAACAGGACAGAGATACTGTGGTGGCACAGTAGGAACAGGACAGATACTGTGGTGGCACAGTAGGAACAGGACAGAGATACTGTGGTGGCACAGTAGGAACAGGACAGAGATACTGTGTGTGTGGTGGTACAGTAGGAACAGGACAGAGATACTGTGTGTGTGGTGGTACAGTAGGAACAGGACAGAGATACTGTGTGTGTGGTGGTACAGTAGGAACAGGACAGATACTGTGGTGGCACAGTAGGAACAGGACAGAGATACTGTGGTGGCACAGTAGGAAAAGGACAGAGATACTGTGGTGGCACAGTAGGAACAGGACAGAGATACTGTGGTGGTACAGTAGGAACAGGACAGAGATACTGTGTGTGTGGTGGTACAGTAGGAACAGGACAGAGATACTGTGTGTGTGGTGGTATAGTAGGAACAGGACAGAGATACTGTGTGTGTGGTGGTATAGTAGGAACAGGACAGAGATACTGTGTGGTGGTATAGTAGGAACAGGACAGAGATACTGTGTGGTGGTACAGTAGGAACAGGACATAGATACTGTGGTGGCACAGTAGGAACAGGACAGAGATACTGTGGTGGCACAGTAGGAACAGGACAGAGATACTGTGGTGGCACAGTAGGAACAGGACAGAGATACTGTGTGTGTGGTGGTACAGTAGGAACAGGACAGAGATACTGTGTGTGTGGTGGTACAGTAGGAACAGGACAGAGATACTGTGGTGGTACAGTAGGAACAGGACAGATACTGTGGTGGCACAGTAGGAACAGGACAGAGATACTGTGGTGGCACAGTAGGAACAGGACAGAGATACTGTGTGTGTGGTGGTACAGTAGGAACAGGACAGAGATACTGTGTGTGTGGTGGTACAGTAGGAACAGGACAGAGATACTGTGTGTGTGGTGGTACAGTAGGAACAGGACAGAGATACTGTGTGTGTGGTGGTACAGTAGGAACAGGACAGAGATACTGTGTGTGTGGTGGTACAGTAGGAACAGGACAGAGATACTGTGTGTGTGGTGGTACAGTAGGAACAGGACAGAGATACTGTGGTGGTACAGTAGGAACAGGACAGAGATACTGTGGTGGCACAGTAGGAACAGGACAGAGATACTGTGGTGGCACAGTAGGAACAGGACAGAGATACTGTGGTGGCACAGTAGGAACAGGACAGAGATACTGTGTGTGTGGTGGTACAGTAGGAACAGGACAGAGATACTGTGTGTGTGGTGGTACAGTAGGAACAGGACAGAGATACTGTGTGTGTGGTGGTACAGTAGGAACAGGACAGAGATACTGTGTGTGTGGTGGTACAGTAGGAACAGGACAGAGATACTGTGGTGGTACAGTAGGAACAGGACAGAGATACTGTGTGGTGGTACAGTAGGGACAGGACAGAGATACTGTGTGGTGGTACAGTAGGAACAGGACAGAGATACTGTGTGTGTGGTGGTACAGTAGGAACAGGACAGAGATCATGTGTGTGGTGGTACAGTAGGAACAGGACAGAGATACTGTGTGTGTGGTGGTACAGTAGGAACAGGACAGAGACACTGTGTGGTGGTACAGTAGGAACAGGACAGAGATACTGTGTGTGTGGTGGTACAGTAGGAACAGGACAGAGATACTGTGTGTGTGGTGGTACAGTAGGAACAGGACAGATACTGTGGTGGCACAGTAGGAACAGGACAGAGATACTGTGGTGGTACAGTAGGAACAGGACAGATACTGTGGTGGCACAGTAAGAACAGGACAGAGATGCTGTGTGTGTGGTGGTACAGTAGGAACAGGACAGATACTGTGGTGGCACAGTAGGAACAGGACAGAGATCCTGTGGTGGCACAGTAGGAACAGGACAGATACTGTGGTGGCACAGTAAGAACAGGACAGAGATGCTGTGTGTGTGGTGGTACAGTAGGAACAGGACAGATACTGTGGTGGCACAGTAGGAACAGGACAGAGATCCTGTGGTGGCACAGTAGGAACAGGACAGAGATACTGTGGTGGTACAGTAGGAACAGGACAGATACTGTGGTGGCACAGTAAGAACAGGACAGAGATGCTGTGTGTGTGGTGGTACAGTAGGAACAGGACAGATACTGTGGTGGCACAGTAGGAACAGGACAGAGATCCTGTGGTGGCACAGTAGGAACAGGACAGAGATACTGTGGTGGTACAGTAGGAACAGGACAGAGATACTGTGGTGGTACAGTAGGAACAGGACAGATACTGTGGTGGCACAGTAGGAACAGGACAGAGATACTGTGGTGGCACAGTAGGAACAGGACAGATACTGTGGTGGCACAGTAGGAACAGGACAGAGATACTGTGGTGGTACAGTAGGAACAGGACAGAGATACTGTGTGTGTGGTGGTACAGTAGGAACAGGACAGAGATACTGTGTGTGTGGTGGTACAGTAGGAACAGGACAGAGATACTGTGTGTGTGGTGGTACAGTAGGAACAGGACAGATACTGTGGTGGCACAGTAGGAACAGGACAGAGATACTGTGGTGGCACAGTAGGAAAAGGACAGAGATACTGTGGTGGCACAGTAGGAACAGGACAGAGATACTGTGGTGGTACAGTAGGAACAGGACAGAGATACTGTGTGTGTGGTGGTACAGTAGGAACAGGACAGAGATACTGTGTGTGTGGTGGTATAGTAGGAACAGGACAGAGATACTGTGTGTGTGGTGGTATAGTAGGAACAGGACAGAGATACTGTGTGGTGGTATAGTAGGAACAGGACAGAGATACTGTGTGGTGGTACAGTAGGAACAGGACATAGATACTGTGGTGGCACAGTAGGAACAGGACAGAGATACTGTGGTGGCACAGTAGGAACAGGACAGAGATACTGTGGTGGTACAGTAGGAACAGGACAGAGATACTGTGGTGGTACAGTAGGAACAGGACAGATACTGTGGTGGCACAGTAGGAACAGGACAGAGATACTGTGGTGGCACAGTAGGAACAGGACAGAGATACTGTGGTGGTACAGTAGGAACAGGACAGAGATACTGTGGTGGCACAGTAGGAACAGGACAGAGATACTGTGGTGGCACAGTAGGAACAGGACAGAGATACTGTGGTGGCACAGTAGGAACAGGACAGAGATACTGTGGTGGCACAGTAGGAACAGGACAGAGATACTGTGGTGGCAAAGTAGGAACAGGACAGAGATACTGTGGTGGCACAGTAGGAACAGGACAGAGATACTGTGGTGGTACAGTAGGAACAGGACAGAGATACTGTGTGCGGTGGTACAGTAGGAACAGGACAGAGATACTGTGTGCGGTGGTACAGTAGGAACAGGACAGAGATACTGTGTGCGGTGGTACAGTAGGAACAGGACAGAGATACTGTGTGTGCGGTGGTACAGTAGGAACAGGACAGAGATACTGTGTGTGTGGTGGTATAGTAGGGACAGGGCAGAGATACTGTGTGTGTGGTGGTATAGTAGGAACAGGACAGAGATACTGTGGTGGTACAGTAGGAACAGGACAGAGATACTGTGTGTTGTGGTACAGTAGGTACAGGACAGAGATACTGTGTGTGTGGTGGTACAGTAGGAACAGGACAGAGATACTGTGTGTGTGGTGGTACAGTAGGAACAGGACAGAGATACTGTGTGTGTGGTGGTACAGTAGGAACAGGACAGAGATACTGTGTGTGTGGTGGTACAGTAGGAACAGGACAGAGATACTGTGTGTGTGGTGGTACAGTAGGAACAGGACAGATACTGTGGTGGTACAGTAGGAACAGGACAGAGATACTGTGTGGTGGTACAGTAGGGACAGGACAGAGATACTGTGTGGTGGTACAGTAGGAACAGGACAGAGATACTGTGTGTGTGGTGGTACAGTAGGAACAGGACAGAGATCATGTGTGTGGTGGTACAGTAGGAACAGGACAGAGATACTGTGTGTGTGGTGGTACAGTAGGAACAGGACAGAGACACTGTGTGGTGGTACAGTAGGAACAGGACAGAGATACTGTGTGTGTGGTGGTACAGTAGGAACAGGACAGAGATACTGTGTGTGTGGTGGTACAGTAGGAACAGGACAGAGATACTGTGTGTGTGGTGGTACAGTAGGAACAGGACAGAGATACTGTGTGTGAGGTGGTACAGTAGTAACAGGACAGAGATACTGTGTGTGTGGTGGTACAGTAGGAACAGGACATAGATACTGTGTGTGTGGTGGTACAGTAGGAACAGGACAAAGATACTGTGTGTGTGGTGGTACAGTAGGAACAGGACAGAGACACTCTGTGGTGGTACAGTAGGAACAGGACAGAGATACTGTGTGTGTGGTGGTACAGTATGAACAGGACAGATATACTGTGTGTGTGGTGGTACAGTAGGAACAGGACAGAGACACTGTGTGGTGGTACAGTAGGAACAGGACAGAGACACTGTGTGGTGGTACAGTAGGAACAGGACAGAGATACTGTGTGGTGGTACAGTAGGAACAGGACAGAGATACTGTGTGTGTGGTGGTACAGTAGGAACAGGACAGAGATACTGTGTGTGTGGTGGTATAGTAGGAACAGGACAGAGATACTGTGTGTGTGGTGGTACAGTAGGAACAGGACAGAGATACTGTGTTGTGGTACAGTAGGAACAGGACAGAGATACTGTGTGTGGTGGTACAGTAGGAACAGGACAGAGATACTGTGTGGTGGTACAGTAGGAACAGGACAGATACTGTGGTGGCACAGTAGGAACAGGACAGAGATGCTGTGTGTGTGGTGGTACAGTAGGAACAGGACAGATACTGTGGTGGCACAGTAGGAACAGGACAGAGATACTGTGGTGGCACAGTAGGAACAGGACAGAGATACTGTGGTGGTACAGTAGGAACAGGACAGATATGGTGGTGGCACAGTAGGAACAGGACAGAGACACTGTGTGGTGGTACAGTAGGAACAGGACAGAGATACTGTGTGTGTGGTGGTACAGTAGGAACAGGACAGAGATACTGTGTGTGTGGTGGTACAGTAGGAACAGGACAGAGATACTGTGTGTGTGGTGGTACAGTAGGAACAGGACAGAGATACTGTGTGTGAGGTGGTACAGTAGTAACAGGACAGAGATACTGTGTGTGTGGTGGTACAGTAGGAACAGGACATAGATACTGTGTGTGTGGTGGTACAGTAGGAACAGGACAAAGATACTGTGTGTGTGGTGGTACAGTAGGAACAGGACAGAGACACTCTGTGGTGGTACAGTAGGAACAGGACAGAGATACTGTGTGTGTGGTGGTACAGTATGAACAGGACAGATATACTGTGTGTGTGGTGGTACAGTAGGAACAGGACAGAGACACTGTGTGGTGGTACAGTAGGAACAGGACAGAGACACTGTGTGGTGGTACAGTAGGAACAGGACAGAGATACTGTGTGGTGGTACAGTAGGAACAGGACAGAGATACTGTGTGTGTGGTGGTACAGTAGGAACAGGACAGAGATACTGTGTGTGTGGTGGTATAGTAGGAACAGGACAGAGATACTGTGTGTGTGGTGGTACAGTAGGAACAGGACAGAGATACTGTGTTGTGGTACAGTAGGAACAGGACAGAGATACTGTGTGTGGTGGTACAGTAGGAACAGGACAGAGATACTGTGTGTGTGGTGGTACAGTAGGAACAGGACAGAGATACTGTGGTGGTATAGTAGGAACAGGACAGAGATACTGTGTGGTGGTACAGTAGGAACAGGACAGATACTGTGGTGGCACAGTAGGAACAGGACAGAGATGCTGTGTGTGTGGTGGTACAGTAGGAACAGGACAGATACTGTGGTGGCACAGTAGGAACAGGACAGAGATACTGTGGTGGCACAGTAGGAACAGGACAGAGATACTGTGGTGGTACAGTAGGAACAGGACAGATATGGTGGTGGCACAGTAGGAACAGGACAGATACTGTGGTGGCACAGTAGGAACAGGACAGAGATACTGTGTGTGTGGTGGTACAGTAGAAACAGGACAGAGATACTGTGTGTGTGGTGGTACAGTAGGAACAGGACAGAGATACTGTGTGTGTGGTGGTACAGTAGGAACAGGACAGAGATACTGTGTGTGTGGTGGTATAGTAGGAACAGGACAGAGATACTGTGTGGTGGTATAGTAGGAACAGGACAGAGATACTGTGTGGTGGTACAGTAGGAACAGGACAGATACTGTGGTGGTACAGTAGGAACAGGACAGAGATACTGTGGTGGTACAGTAGGAACAGGACAGATACTGTGGTGGCACAGTAAGAACAGGATAGAGATGCTGTGTGTGTGGTGGTACAGTAGGAACAGGACAGATACTGTGGTGGCACAGTAGGAACAGGACAGAGATACTGTGGTGGCACAGTAGGAACAGGACAGATACTGTGGTGGCACAGTAAGAACAGGACAGAGATGCTGTGTGTGTGGTGGTACAGTAGGAACAGGACAGATACTGTGGTGGCACAGTAGGAACAGGACAGAGATACTGTGGTGGCACAGTAGGAACAGGACAGAGATACTGTGGTGGCACAGTAGGAACAGGACAGAGATACTGTGGTGGCACAGTAGGAACAGGACAGAGATACTGTGGTGGCACAGTAGGAACAGGACAGAGATACTGTGGTGGTACAGTAGGAACAGGACAGATACTGTGGTGGCACAGTAGGAACAGGACAGAGATGCTGTGTGGTGGCACAGTAGGAACAGGACAGAGATACTGTGGTGGTACAGTAGGAACAGGACAGAGATACTGTGGTGGTACAGTAGGAACAGGACAGATACTGTGGTGGCACAGTAAGAACAGGACAGAGGTGGTGGTACAGTAGGAACAGGACAGATACTGTGGTGGCACAGTAGGAACAGGACAGAGATACTGTGGTGGCACAGTAGGAACAGGACAGATACTGTGGTGGCACAGTAAGAACAGGACAGAGATGCTGTGTGTGTGGTGGTACAGTAGGAACAGGACAGATACTGTGGTGGCACAGTAGGAACAGGACAGAGATACTGTGGTGGCACAGTAGGAACAGGACAGAGATACTGTGGTGGTACAGTAGGAACAGGACAGAGATACTGTGGTGGCACAGTAGGAACAGGACAGAGATACTGTGGTGGCACAGTAGGAACAGGACAGAGATACTGTGGTGGCACAGTAGGAACAGGACAGAGATACTGTGGTGGTACAGTAGGAACAGGACAGATACTGTGGTGGCACAGTAGGAACAGGACAGAGATACTGTGGTGGTACAGTAGGAACAGGACAGAGATACTGTGTGTGTGGTGGTACAGTAGGAACAGGACAGAGATACTGTGTGTGTGGTGGTACAGTAGGAACAGGACAGAGATACTGTGTGTGTGGTGGTACAGTAGGAACAGGACAGATACTGTGGTGGCACAGTAGGAACAGGACAGAGATACTGTGGTGGCACAGTAGGAACAGGACAGAGATACTGTGGTGGCACAGTAGGAACAGGACAGAGATACTGTGGTGGTACAGTAGGAACAGGACAGAGATACTGTGTGTGTGGTGGTACAGTAGGAACAGGACAGAGATACTGTGTGTGTGGTGGTACAGTAGGAACAGGACAGAGATACTGTGTGGTGGTATAGTAGGAACAGGACAGAGATACTGTGTGGTGGTACAGTAGGAACAGGACAGAGATACTGTGGTGGTACAGTAGGAACAGGACAGATACTGTGGTGGCACAGTAAGAACAGGACAGAGATGCTGTGTGTGTGGTGGTACAGTAGGAACAGGACAGATACTGTGGTGGCACAGTAGGAACAGGACAGAGATACTGTGGTGGCACAGTAGGAACAGGACAGAGATACTGTGGTGGCACAGTAGGAACAGGACAGAGATACTGTGGTGGCACAGTAGGAACAGGACAGAGATACTGTGGTGGCACAGTAGGAACAGGACAGAGATACTGTGGTGGCACAGTAGGAACAGGACAGAGATACTGTGGTGGCACAGTAGGAACAGGACAGAGATACTGTGGTGGCACAGTAGGAACAGGACAGAGATACTGTGGTGGTACAGTAGGAACAGGACAGAGATACTGTGTGCGGTGGTACAGTAGGAACAGGACAGAGATACTGTGTGCGGTGGTACAGTAGGAACAGGACAGAGATACTGTGTGCGGTGGTACAGTAGGAACAGGACAGAGATACTGTGTGTGTGGTGGTATAGTAGGGACAGGGCAGAGATACTGTGTGTGTGGTGGTATAGTAGGGACAGGGCAGAGATACTGTGGTGGTACAGTAGGAACAGGACAGAGATACTGTGTGGTGGTATAGTAGGAACAGGACAGAGATACTGTGTGTTGTGGTACAGTAGGAACAGGACAGAGATACTGTGTGTGTGGTGGTACAGTAGGAACCGGACAGAGATACTGTGTGTGTGGTGGTACAGTAGGAACAGGACAGAGATACTGTGTGTGTGGTGGTACAGTAGGAACAGGACAGAGATACTGTGTGTGTGGTGGTACAGTAGGAACAGGACAGAGATACTGTGGTGGTACAGTAGGAACAGGACAGATACTGTGGTGGCAGAGTAGGAACAGGACAGATACTGTGGTGGCACAGTAGGAACAGGACAGAGATACTGTGGTGGTACAGTAGGAACAGGACAGAGATACTGTGTGTGTGGTGGTACAGTAGGAACAGGACAGAGATACTGTGTGTGTGGTGGTACAGTAGGAACAGGACAGAGATACTGTGTGTGTGGTGGTACAGTAGGAACAGGACAGAGATACTGTGTGCGGTGGTACAGTAGGAACAGGACAGAGATACTGTGTGTGTGGTGGTATAGTAGGGACAGGGCAGAGATACTGTGTGTGTGGTGGTATAGTAGGGACAGGGCAGAGATACTGTGGTGGTACAGTAGGAACAGGACAGAGATACTGTGTGGTGGTATAGTAGGAACAGGACAGAGATACTGTGTGTTGTGGTACAGTAGGAACAGGACAGAGATACTGTGTGTGTGGTGGTACAGTAGGAACCGGACAGAGATACTGTGTGTGTGGTGGTACAGTAGGAACAGGACAGAGATACTGTGTGTGTGGTGGTACAGTAGGAACAGGACAGAGATACTGTGTGTGTGGTGGTACAGTAGGAACAGGACAGAGATACTGTGGTGGTACAGTAGGAACAGGACAGATACTGTGGTGGCAGAGTAGGAACAGGACAGATACTGTGGTGGCACAGTAGGAACAGGACAGAGATACTGTGGTGGTACAGTAGGAACAGGACAGAGATACTGTGTGTGTGGTGGTACAGTAGGAACAGGACAGAGATACTGTGTGTGTGGTGGTACAGTAGGAACAGGACAGAGATACTGTGTGTGTGGTGGTACAGTAGGAACAGGACAGATACTGTGGTGGCACAGTAGGAACAGGACAGAGATACTGTGGTGGCACAGTAGGAACAGGACAGAGATACTGTGGTGGCACAGTAGGAACAGGACAGAGATACTGTGGTGGTACAGTAGGAACAGGACAGAGATACTGTGGTGGTACAGTAGGAACAGGACAGAGATACTGTGTGTGTGGTGGTATAGTAGGAACAGGACAGAGATACTGTGTGGTGGTATAGTAGGAACAGGACAGAGATACTGTGTGGTGGCATAGTAGGAACAGGACAGAGATACTGTGGTGGCACAGTAGGAACAGGACAGAGATACTGTGGTGGTACAGTAGGAACAGGACAGAGATACTGTGGTGGTACAGTAGGAACAGGACAGATACTGTGGTGGCACAGTAAGAACAGGACAGAGATGCTGTGTGTGTGGTGGTACAGTAGGAACAGGACAGATACTGTGGTGGCACAGTAGGAACAGGACAGAGATACTGTGGTGGCACAGTAGGAACAGGACAGAGATACTGTGGTGGCACAGTAGGAACAGGACAGAGATACTGTGGTGGCACAGTAGGAACAGGACAGAGATACTGTGTGCGGTGGTACAGTAGGAACAGGACAGAGATACTGTGTGCGGTGGTACAGTAGGAACAGGACAGAGATACTGTGTGTGTGGTGGTATAGTAGGGACAGGGCAGAGATACTGTGTGTGTGGTGGTATAGTAGGGACAGGGCATAGATACTGTGGTGGTACAGTAGGAACAGGACAGAGATACTGTGTGGTGGTATAGTAGGAACAGGACAGAGATACTGTGTGTTGTGGTACAGTAGGAACAGGACAGAGATACTGTGTGTGTGGTGGTACAGTAGGAACAGGACAGAGATACTGTGTGTGTGGTGGTACAGTAGGAACAGGACAGAGATACTGTGTGTGTGGTGGTACAGTAGGAACAGGACAGAGATACTGTGGTGGTACAGTAGGAACAGGACAGAGATACTGTGTGGTGGTACAGTAGGGACAGGACAGAGATACTGTGTGGTGGTACAGTAGGGACAGGACAGAGATACTGTGTGTGGTGGTACAGTATGAACAGGACAGAGATACTGTGTGTGTGGTGGTATAGTAGGAACAGGACAGAGATACTGTGTGTGTGGTGGTATAGTAGGAACAGGACAGAGATACTGTGTGTGGTGGTACAGTAGGAACAGGGCAGAGATACTGTGTGGTGGTACAGTAGGAACAGGACAGAGATACTGTGGTGGCACAGTAGGAACAGGACAGAGATACTGTGGTGGCACAGTAGGAACAGGACAGAGATACTGTGGTGGCACAGTAGGAACAGGACAGAGATACTGTGTGCGGTGGTACAGTAGGAACAGGACAGAGATACTGTGTGCGGTGGTACAGTAGGAACAGGACAGAGATACTGTGTGTGTGGTGGTATAGTAGGGACAGGGCAGAGATACTGTGTGTGTGGTGGTATAGTAGGGACAGGGCAGAGATACTGTGGTGGTACAGTAGGAACAGGACAGAGATACTGTGTGGTGGTATAGTAGGAACAGGACAGAGATACTGTGTGTTGTGGTACAGTAGGAACAGGACAGAGATACTGTGTGTGTGGTGGTACAGTAGGAACAGGACAGAGATACTGTGTGTGTGGTGGTACAGTAGGAACAGGACAGAGATACTGTGTGTGTGGTGGTACAGTAGGAACAGGACAGAGATACTGTGTGTGTGGTGGTACAGTAGGAACAGGACAGAGATACTGTGGTGGTACAGTAGGAACAGGACAGATACTGTGGTGGCACAGTAGGAACAGGACAGATACTGTGGTGGCACAGTAGGAACAGGACAGAGATACTGTGGTGGTACAGTAGGAACAGGACAGAGATACTGTGTGTGTGGTGGTACAGTAGGAACAGGACAGAGATACTGTGTGTGTGGTGGTACAGTAGGAACAGGACAGATACTGTGGTGGCACAGTAGGAACAGGACAGAGATACTGTGGTGGCACAGTAGGAACAGGACAGAGATACTGTGGTGGCACAGTAGGAACAGGACAGAGATACTGTGGTGGTACAGTAGGAACAGGACAGAGATACTGTGTGTGTGGTGGTACAGTAGGAACAGGACAGAGATACTGTGGTGGTACAGTAGGAACAGGACAGATACTGTGGTGGCACAGTAGGAACAGGACAGATACTGTGGTGGCACAGTAGGAACAGGACAGAGATACTGTGGTGGTACAGTAGGAACAGGACAGAGATACTGTGTGTGTGGTGGTACAGTAGGAACAGGACAGAGATACTGTGTGTGTGGTGGTACAGTAGGAACAGGACAGATACTGTGGTGGCACAGTAGGAACAGGACAGAGATACTGTGGTGGCACAGTAGGAACAGGACAGAGATACTGTGGTGGCACAGTAGGAACAGGACAGAGATACTGTGGTGGTACAGTAGGAACAGGACAGAGATACTGTGTGTGTGGTCGTACAGTAGGAACAGGACAGAGATACTGTGTGTGTGGTGGTATAGTAGGAACAGGACAGAGATACTGTGTGGTGGTATAGTAGGAACAGGACAGAGATACTGTGTGGTGGTATAGTAGGAACAGGACAGAGATACTGTGTGGTGGCACAGTAGGAACAGGACAGAGATACTGTGGTGGCACAGTAGGAACAGGACAGAGATACTGTGGTGGTACAGTAGGAACAGGACAGAGATACTGTGGTGGTACAGTAGGAACAGGACAGATACTGTGGTGGCACAGTAAGAACAGGACAGAGATGCTGTGTGTGTGGTGGTACAGTAGGAACAGGACAGAGATACTGTGGTGGCACAGTAGGAACAGGACAGAGATACTGTGGTGGCACAGTAGGAACAGGACAGAGATACTGTGGTGGTACAGTAGGAACAGGACAGAGATACTGTGGTGGCACAGTAGGAACAGGACAGAGATACTGTGGTGGCACAGTAGGAACAGGACAGAGATAACTGTGGTGGCACAGTAGGAACAGGACAGAGATACTGTGTGCGGTGGTACAGTAGGAACAGGACAGAGATACTGTGTGCGGTGGTACAGTAGGAACAGGACAGAGATACTGTGTGTGTGGTGGTATAGTAGGGACAGGGCAGAGATACTGTGTGTGTGGTGGTATAGTAGGGACAGGGCATAGATACTGTGGTGGTACAGTAGGAACAGGACAGAGATACTGTGTGGTGGTATAGTAGGAACAGGACAGAGATACTGTGTGTTGTGGTACAGTAGGAACAGGACAGAGATACTGTGTGTGTGGTGGTACAGTAGGAACAGGACAGAGATACTGTGTGTGTGGTGGTACAGTAGGAACAGGACAGAGATACTGTGTGTGTGGTGGTACAGTAGGAACAGGACAGAGATACTGTGTGTGTGGTGGTACAGTAGGAACAGGACAGAGATACTGTGGTGGTACAGTAGGAACAGGACAGAGATACTGTGTGGTGGTACAGTAGGGACAGGACAGAGATACTGTGTGGTGGTACAGTAGGGACAGGACAGAGATACTGTGTGTGGTGGTACAGTATGAACAGGACAGAGATACTGTGTGTGTGGTGGTATAGTAGGAACAGGACAGAGATACTGTGTGTGTGGTGGTATAGTAGGAACAGGACAGAGATACTGTGTGTGGTGGTACAGTAGGAACAGGGCAGAGATACTGTGTGGTGGTATAGTAGGAACAGGACAGAGATACTGTGTGGTGGCACAGTAGGAACAGGACAGAGATACTGTGGTGGCACAGTAGGAACAGGACAGAGATACTGTGGTGGTACAGTAGGAACAGGACAGAGATACTGTGGTGGTACAGTAGGAACAGGACAGATACTGTGGTGGCACAGTAAGAACAGGACAGAGATGCTGTGTGTGTGGTGGTACAGTAGGAACAGGACAGATACTGTGGTGGCACAGTAGGAACAGGACAGAGATACTGTGGTTGCACAGTAGGAACAGGACAGAGATACTGTGGTGGTACAGTAGGAACAGGACAGAGATACTGTGGTGGTACAGTAGGAACAGGACAGAGATACTGTGGTGGCACAGTAGGAACAGGACAGAGATACTGTGGTGGCACAGTAGGAAAAGGACAGAGATACTGTGGTGGCACAGTAGGAACAGGACAGAGATACTGTGGTGGCACAGTAGGAACAGGACAGAGATACTGTGGTGGCACAGTAGGAACAGGACAGAGATACTGTGGTGGTACAGTAGGAACAGGACAGAGATACTGTGTGCGGTGGTACAGTAGGAACAGGACAGAGATACTGTGTGCGGTGGTACAGTAGGAACAGGACAGAGATACTGTGTGCGGTGGTACAGTAGGAACAGGACAGAGATACTGTGTGTGTGGTGGTATAGTAGGGACAGGGCAGAGATACTGTGTGTGTGGTGGTATAGTAGGGACAGGGCAGAGATACTGTGGTGGTACAGTAGGAACAGGACAGAGATACTGTGTGGTGGTATAGTAGGAACAGGACAGAGATACTGTGTGTTGTGGTACAGTAGGAACAGGACAGAGATACTGTGTGTGTGGTGGTACAGTAGGAACAGGACAGAGATACTGTGTGTGTGGTGGTACAGTAGGAACAGGACAGAGATACTGTGTGTGTGGTGGTACAGTAGGAACAGGACAGAGATACTGTGTGTGTGGTGGTACAGTAGGAACAGGACAGAGATACTGTGGTGGTACAGTAGGAACAGGACAGAGATACTGTGTGGTGGTACAGTAGGGACAGGACAGAGATACTGTGTGTGGTGGTACAGTATGAACAGGACAGAGATACTGTGTGTGTGGTGGTATAGTAGGAACAGGACAGAGATACTGTGTGTGTGGTGGTATAGTAGGAACAGGACAGAGATACTGTGTGTGGTGGTACAGTAGGAACAGGACAGAGATACTGTGTGGTGGTATAGTAGGAACAGGACAGAGATACTGTGTGGTGGTATAGTAGGAACAGGACAGAGATACTGTGGTGGTACAGTAGGAACAGGACAGAGATACTGTGTGGTGGTACAGTAGGGACAGGACAGAGATACTGTGTGTGGTGGTACAGTATGAACAGGACAGAGATACTGTGTGTGTGGTGGTACAGTAGGAACAGGACAGAGATACTGTGTGTGTGGTGGTACAGTAGGAACAGGGCAGAGATCCATTCAATCTCCCAGATTCTCCCAGATATTTATGCATATGTAACTTTTGTCATTCATCATTTTTCATGATTCGTTCATGATTATCTGTAATTATAGGGTCCACATTAATGTAGAAGTGTTCAGAAACATATTCTTTTTCTTCTTTTTTTTTTACAATAAAACTGCCTCTAATGACACAATATATTATGTACCATTCATTTTTATTGGGCACAACAATCTTATACACAAACAAAACAATCTGCAAATACACCCAACAAGTTTCTAGAGTCACCTGTAGTCATTGCATGCTAGGAATATGGGACCAAATACTAAACTTTGAACTACTTTAATACACGTAAGTGAATTTGTCCAAATACATATGACTGCTTCAAATTGGGAGACTAGATACATTAGGTGCTTTCATTTCTGAACGGTGAAACATGTATAAAATACCCTCAAATATGAGGTGACATTCTGTACTGTCACATCATATTAAACACATTTAAATCCATTACGGTGGAGTATAGAGCCACCTTTTAAAGTTTTCACTTCACTGTCCAATCCGTAGGGGAGTGTAACACAGGTTTACAACGTTTTCAATAGCTTCAATAGCATCTTGGACCTTGTAAAAAGTGCTAACAAGGAATATGCCAACAGGGATGATAAATGATGTGGTTTCCCACATGGGACAAGTACTCTTTGAATGTTTACTCTATAGCTCCCTTAGATAGTGGAGTGGTGAGCCTCGTTTGGTCTTTAATCTACCTCTAGAGGTCTTCGGCGTTGAGAGAGATGGATACAATGGTATTTCACTCTCTGCTTTCTGCGTTTCTATACCTGTATTCTATACCTGCATTTCTATACCTCTCATTCTCAAGGATGAAAGTGTGTATGCCATGCACAATATGTGTCTTTGTGTGTGTGTGTGTGTGTGTGTGTGTGTGTGTGTGTGTGTGTGTGCGCACATACAAATGTGTGTGAGGTAGCTGGCGTCGGCCATTTCACAATCCATGGCAGCCAGCAGCCCTATACTCCTTCACCTCCCTCCCTCCCTCTCCTTCTCTGAATGCCCTTTGTTGAGCTGTGCCCTGAGTTGCTCCCGCCATCTTAGCTCCCTTAGCCGTGACCCTCCTCCTCCCCTCTTTTCTCTCTCTCTCTCATACTCTCTCTCTCTATCCCAGAGAAGTTCAGTCAAACAGAGAGGGGGAAAAAAAGAGAGAGATCAATAAAAGCATACTGGCTGTTGATTGGACTGGCAGCAGGGCTCCAGTCAGAGGACATGGCCCTGAAGCTGAGTCTGCCTGCCTGCAGTGTGTGTGATTTTCATTTTGTATTCGTATGTGTGTGTGTGTGTGTGTGTGTGTGTGTGTGGTTTTGACTGTACTGTAGTTTAGTGCTTTTCCTCCTTTTATTGGGTTGAGGTACCCTGTCTAATGTTGAGAAAGCACTTATGATGACGGTGGCAGTGCTGGTAGTGACAGAATTGGGGTGTATTACTTAATCATTCAGGAAGTAAAGTGAAATGTAATTTCAATGGTACATTTTCTGAGTTCGATGATGATGATGGTCACGATAATGACTGCTGATGATGTTGATGATGATTGACTCTTGACCCCTCTTCTTCATAGGTCTGAACTCGCGGAGCCCCCTCAGTGAGACGAAGAGCACCTCCTCCTCCCTGTCGGCCCTCAGCGATTCACTGAACAGCTCAGAGGGTGGAGAACTTACCCATGCCAATGAGGAGCTCAAGAACCTGCTGGCCCCTCCCTCCTCTGCAGGCAGCCAATCCAGCTCCAGCAGCCACTCGGGATCAGGAACTGAAGAGAAGTCTGAGAAAGGCAAGGAGTTCTGGGATGTATAGGCTGGAACATTATGTAGAACTACAGTTAATTTAATCTACTTACAATTCTGTATCCTTAAAGGCCCAATGCAGCCGTTTTTATCTCAATATCAAATCATTTCTGGGTAACAATAAGTACCTTATGATGAAATAACACTAACATTTTTTCACACTTTTACAGTGTTAGATTCCATTAAAAATGTGCAAAAAACTACTTCTCAAGCAAGATTTTTGCTAGGACTGTCTGGGAGGGGTCTGAGTGGAGAGGGGAAAACTGAAAACTAGCTGTTATTGGCAGAGAGGTTCGGAACTCTATTTGTTATTGGTCTATTAACTAATTTACCGCCTGGTGATGTCACCATGAAAATCTGAAACTCCCGCTCATGCAAACCTGATGATTAGAAGGTCCTGTGTAGGTTGTATTTTCAACCAGCAGCTATCAGGAAATAACACTGATCACATTTACAGTGTTAGTTTCATCAGCTGTTGTACAATATGATATTAAACACAGAAAACAGAATTTTGACTGCACTGGGCTTTTAAAGAGAGAGTGTGAGCCCACCCCTTAATCTACTTCCCCAGAGTCAGATGAACTCATGGATACCATGTTTATGTCTCTGTGTCCATTATGCAGGAAGTTAGATGTAGTTTTGCACGCTATTGCTAACTAGCGTAAGCGCAATGACTGAATATCTCCTCGAACAGCTAGCATGCAAAAGCACAGACTTTTTTCACGTAAATTATGCAGTGACGTAAATGTGTGTGTGATGTGTCCACAATATGCGAGGTAAAATACGAGCAGTAATTTGAGCCACACACAAGGATTTTACGGGGGTGATGTTTAATTAAGAGGACGAGGAGCACTGCAGTCATGCTAACTCCCTCTCTCCCCCCCACCAGGCTTCGAGTGCGTCTTCTGCAACTTTGTGTGCAAGACGCGGACCATGTACGAGCGCCACCTCCAGATCCACCTGATCACGCGCATGTTCGAGTGCGACGTGTGCCACAAGTTCCTGAAGACGCCCGAGCAGCTGCTGGAGCACAAGAAGTGCCACACCGTCCCCACCGGAGGGCTCAAGTAAGGAAAGCAAGTACAGACAGAGGTTCCTACTCCACCACCCTCCCACCCTACCCTACCCCGACTCCTCCCTCACACAGGCAGAGGGTAACCCACTGACCGACTGACTATAGCATGCACATTAAGTCGAAAACATGCGTGTAAGACCACATGCATAAACATAATACACACGCAGTCTGAACTGTAAATGTGTGCATGCATTCAGCCACACTTTCAAACTAGATGACGTCAACACACAGACACTGTCCAACATACACATTTACGTGCATAGGACATCTAGCTCACTGAAGCTATTAAGACATTCACAGAGTATATATAAACCGTGTTACACTCACAGCCCTTGATACCAAACACTGTCCCCCGCTGACCCAACACTCCTATACCCCTATAGGAGCCTCTGTTGTACTGTGTGATGTACACACACACAGTAAACCATACATAGCCATTTAGCCCGTCTGTTCATGTTAAATCAACGCTGCCAGTACATGAAGCTCCTTCAACACACACGCAACAACATGCTAATGACATTAGCCTAGCCATGAAGCTCCTCCAACACACACGCAACAACATGCTAATGACATTAGCCTAGCCATGAAGCTTCTCCAACACACATGCAACAACATGCTAATGACATTAGCCTAGCCATGAAGATCCTCCAACACACACGCAACAACATGCTAATGACATTAGCCTAGCGCTATGCTTTTAAAGCCTGCACACACAGATGCATATTTTATACCAGATAGATGTTCTATTTTCCCAGATTGCATTTGAAACCATCTGGAATGAAAGTAGTACCTGCATTCACATGCAATCACTAAACAGGAAATCTGAACAGAAAATATTTAAGCGCAGTAGGAACAGATTGTTAACACACAACAGTCACTGTCATTTTTATGTTTCTTTTTTTTGTTTGTATCTATTTGTCAAACTTGTTTGCCATGATACGCAGTCAGTCAATGCACGTGTAGAGCCATCGATATCAATCAGACGCCATTGAACTCATCTCGCCATTAACTGATCGGCCGACACGGTCACTTGACCATGTTTAATGTCAAGCTGTCACCACTATTCACCACTAGCCATCGGTAGCATTAGATCAGTAGTTGGTTTGGTGTTTGGAGTGAGAGAGTCAGGGTCGTAGTTTACTGAGGTATCTGTTAGTGTCTCGTCTTGTTACAAGGAGTAGAGGCACGGTTAAGGTCTCAATACACCACCACCAATTCTCTCCACGTTCATTGGTCAGTACAGGAACACACACACACACACACACCATCAACACTGCTAACAGTACTAGTCCATTTTAGGTACATGGGCATGTATTTATTTCACATTTCAAATGTTCAAGGGTGCAATTAGTTCAGTCATTATAGTAGAGTGTTTTAATGTTTGTTAGAAATCCATCCTCTATCCTGACTTTAAAACCAGACAGACAGTCCACATTAGCTGTGCAGGTAAGGTTTGAGAGGTCAGAATTAAAAGCAGGTTGCCCAAACACAGCTGCCCCCTCAGTCCAGTTCAAGAGGGTATCTCTAGTCTAGACTCTAGAGTAGTGTGTCCAGGCAGGGTTGTGTACTAAGTAGTGTGTGCTCAGCAGTGGACGGTGGGGTGACGGAGTGGTGGTTATCCACTGCAATGGAGAACACTTTCAAATCAAACTGAATAAGCTGATCAAAAGACAGACGAGAAGTTGTAGACAATGGAGAAAAAAGACTTTTTATAAGAGAGAGAGACGAGGCTGTAGTGTGTACCGAAGAGGAGAGTGTACTGAAGACTGTGCACTCTGAGTGTGGCGTGAGGCGTGTCTAGGACAGAGAAGGGCCTCCCCAGTGCATCCTTAGTGTACTCAGAAGTGTTCATTCAGGAGTGTATGTCCAGGAGTGTATGGGAGAGAGAAGGTGTGTGTTGGGTCTTCACCACGTGGCTGGTTGTATTCTGAGGTGATTCTGTTCTGCAGGGTTTGTGAAGCGCTTTGGGGCCCAGAGCAGATGAATGGTGCTATTTAAATGTAAGTGCCACATTTCCATTTATTTCAGTTATCCTTCCATTCCTAATTCCGTCCAATCCTGTTCTCTTCCCACAACCTGTCTCTGCCCAGTTCTACATGCCCCACCCACCTACCACCAACTCACTCCAAACACACTTTCAACCCCAACCCACCCTACACACTTTAAAATTTCAACAACACACACACACACACCAATCATTCCTTTAGGGTCAAATATTCAGGACACATCACACACACCTTTCCTCCTTCACCTTCCCCCTCTTCATCCTCCCTTGTGTTGTAGTCTTAAGGTGTGTGTTTTGGTCATTGTGTATTTAAGTCCTCTCTTCGTTAAACCTCCCCTCGCTATTGTGTGTGTATTTCCCATGTCCTGCCCCCTTCCACTTCCTCCTTCCTGTTTCCCAGGTGCCCCGTCTGCATTTATTCCACCAATCGACCGGTGGCCATGGAGTGCCACCTGAAGACCCATTACAAGATGGAGTACAAGTGTCGCATCTGCCAGTCGGTGTGGTGCGACCAGCCCGCGCTGGAGAGGCACATGCGCGAGCATCGCCTCGGCAACCACTACAAGTGTGAGCAGTGTGGCTACCTGTCCAAGACGGCCAACAAGCTGATCGAGCACGTGCGCGTGCACACGGGCGAGCGGCCCTTCCACTGCGACCGCTGCGGCTACAGCTGCAAGCGCAAGGACAACCTGAACCTGCACAAGAAGCTGAAGCACGCCCCGCGCCAGACCTTCGGCTGCACGGAGTGCCCCTTCACCACCACCCACCCCTTCATCTTCAGCCGCCACCTCAAGAAGCACCAGGGTGGAGGGGAAGGGGAGGAGGCCGGCGAGGAGGAGTTCCAGGCCCAGCTAGGGGGCTCTCTGGTGGGGTCTCTGCGGGGCGGGGAGCCCTTCCTCCTGGGGGTAGGTGGAGGTGGGAGTAGCGGGGGGAGCGGTAGCAGCAGCCCCCTCATGATTCTCTCTGCCTCCCAGGCCCTGCAGTCTGTCGCCCTGTCACTCATCACAGGGAAACAACACCACCGTCAACAGGAGCTCCCGCCCCCAGCCCAGCGTTACCTGACAGCGACCACAACCAATGGCGGAGGCCCCTCCCTCTTCTTCCCCTCCCCACGCCATGTCTACGAGCAGTTGGGAAACTGCGAGCGGGCGCACCTGATCCCCCTCACAACCCTGTTCACCCACCGCCACCGCTCCACATTCCACTCGCCCCTCTCCAGACTCCAGAGGCCGCCCTCCTCCGCCCCCCTTTTCCTCTCCTCCACCGCCTCCTCCCCCTCTCCTCCCTCGCCCACCTCACTCAAACACTCCTTCCTGGCTTACCTAGGACTGGGACTGACGGAGAGAGCCAAGACTGTGTGACTGTTCTCCTCTCCTCCTTCTCATCCCTATCTCTTCCCTCCTCCCTCTCGTTCCCCTTTCTCTCCATCCCTCTCTCCCTGGACAGTGGTGTGAATGATCGTTATCCACTGCGATGGGGAAAACTTTCCAATCAAGCCAGCTGAATAAGCTGGACAGAGACAGACAAGTAGTTATTGTAGACAATGAAAAGAAAAAAAGAATTTATCAGAGAAAAGGCTGTATGTGCTAAAAAATGCATTTATATCAAAAGCTGCTTTTCTTATCTGTTATATCGATTGAATTATTACTCTCTCTCTCTACTTTTTATTTTCTAATGTTTGTTTTTTGGACTTTTGAATGACCAGGACCCAACTGCATTACCTGTAAAAACGGATCCGTGTTTTCTTTTTGTTTTTGTTAGAAAAGTCGAAAAAGAAGAAGAAACAAAACAATTGCTCTGACATTTTTTGTGCATTTTTGTCTTTTGGCTACTACGCATCAGAATAGCATGCCTGCCTCTTTGTTTCTGCTCGCTTTGATGCACGTCATTTAATAGGGTATGATGAACCAATCCCCAGGTTGTTAAATTGTGATGCGCCGCGAACAAGAACCAATGAAACGGAACGCTTTTTCTCAAGTCTCGTTTCCAAAGCAACGCCTCAAACCACGCACTTAATGAATTATTTAACAAATGTGTACTGTACATAGTTTTGTATCTCCCCCACAACTAAGCTTTGACTTTATCTGTTTGGCTTTGTGTAATGCTGAAACCATATGCATCAAACGTCGACTTGAACTCACCTTTGTCTCAGGTGGCGGTCGTCTTGGCAACCCATACACACCGGTGACATCTTGTACGTTGTTTGAAGTTGTGCGGTGGGGTGGACAGAACAAGTGACATTCTCTACTCAAGGCCCTTTGCCAATTCAAACGGTTTTCAAATCAATGTATCACACGTTATAGCCTCATGCTATATTCTTTGCTTTCCCCAACTTAGCCCTTGTGTAACCGTAGCCTAGTCCCAGGTCTGTTTGTGCTGTCGTGACAATGACCGTAGGAATTGGCAAGACACCACAAACAGATCTGGGACCAGATTGGTTTTACCCCACCAGCCCACATCAAAGGATCCATGAGGACACCTGTAACCCCTGAGACCAGGGTCCTATTCATTAGGCACCAAACGGAAGAAAAAGGACTGAATCACCAGAACTTGTCGTTATGCTACGTTGTGCCCTAATGAATACGACCCAGGTGTTGTTCGGTCCAGCATCGTGTGTAGAACTATGTATGGACTGGCGCACCATTACGTTAGATAAGCTGTAAGAGAGAACTGTTTTGTGGAGGCGACCAGCTAACGGGGTGTTAAAACCCCCAGCGGCTCCGGTCACCACAGGCCGATTCAATGGTGCTTTTTCGAGCTCTTTTGTAATTTTGTGTAAAAGAAAAAACAGAAAGAAACTGTTCCAAAATGACTTGAATGAATGTATTTTTCTTTGTTGATGTACGTGATGCGAACATGATGCAGATGTCCGGTGTAGTTGCAGGCAGGGACTGTTGGGTACCATTGCCTATATGACAGAAAGCAAGGGGTTTTGGTTTTTGTAGGTCCGTGGCCTTCTGTGTCTTTTTAGGTTGTTCATTCGGTTTTTTTCCCTCTCTCTTTCTCTTTTTTACTGAGCCTTTTAAACGTAGGACGATGAGCGTTTTCTACTAACGTGCATCGCTATTATGAAGCCATTTTGATGAAGGCTCCGATAGGTCCAATGTTGTTGACGAGGAAGCAGCCATTGGTTTGGTTTTGGTGGTGTCGCTTCTATCTCAGTGAGAAGACATGGTACTGCTTTCTATTCCCCCTTCGCTCCATCTCTCAGTTGTAATTGCACTTAGCTTAGTCCCATTTCAAAACCAAAAGCACTTAGCTAGTTCATATTGTTATAGTGTAAACGTTTGAGCGGTCGGTCCAATAGGATATCACCGGAAACAGACTTATTACCTTTTTAAGATGTTTGCTGTGAACGATCTGAATCAAACCGTGATTTCCTGATTTTTGTTGTGTAGACATTTTGTGGTTTTAGTGCGGAGGGTTTTTCCCTCTGTAAAATTGCAGAGTGCAGATGAACAACAAATTGCATGAATTAGGCAGTCGAGGTTGAACTATACTACGCTGGGAGACCCAAAGGGCCCAGGCTAAATTGTCAAAGCCAATTTTGCACAGTGCTGCACTTTTTGAACATGAAAAATGTATTTATCTGTACAGACGGAGATGCTCAACATGGAGAGTGTACATTTTGGTTTCTTTTATGCAAAAGCATTACCCATTTAATTGACCTTGCTCCCATTCCCAAGTGGTCTTTAAGCCAAAATGGTTTCTTATTTGTAAAGGGATTTTTTTTTTTACCTTAATTGTTTTGCTTGTTTATTGTACTTTTCATTTTCTTGTGATTTTTTTTTTTATATATATATATTTTATTTCTTTGTAATGACAACAACAAAAATTGAGAGAACAATGCATTGTTAAGACCAAATGAAACTTAAAAACGAGGTTGTGATGCTAGGATTAAATCCGTCACTTCCTGGTAACAGAGGGGTGTAACAGTTAAATCTCTCTCCCGTGGTTGGCTTTCTTTTAGTTCCCTTTGACAACATAGCAATGTTCAGCATGCTGTCCGCTGGTCGCTGCTACATTATAGGAGTACAAGGAGCCCCCACCCCTGCCACACACACACTCCTAGGTCAGCTCCAGCTCCTTATCTATCCTCTAATATGTAATACTCTAGTGCCACTTGGTGGAAGGGAACCGCCTGAGACCACTGAGAATGAGTCAAACTGATTTTCAGGGTCCAAATCTAAAAACAAAAAATAAGAGGAACAAAAAAAAGAATGTGCCCGTCTTTTTACGACTGACTGTATGCCTTTTTTATATATATATATATAGCTACCGCATAATCATTATGTAATCAAGAATGGCTGCAGTTGTTTCTTCTTATAGAACGGCCCCTTGGTCTGGTTGGTGTGTCTAAGGAGAAGAAAAGGCCGACAGGGATCGCTTCTCTGTCCTTTCCAAACCCAGTATTTTTAAGCACTTATCGTTTGCTTATCATTTTTTGCCGAAAGGTGTTTTTTTTTTTTTAAATGGTATGTTGAGTGACTTCGGAGTATGCATGACATCTCTCTCTCTCTATTTTATGACTCGACAAGACAACTATCTTCTTTTTTGTGTGTTTTCGTTCATATTTTTGGCACTCAGTAAAAATTGGTATGTGCTGTATAAAGCTTTCTGATTAGTTCATTGTTAAGGCTGTACAGGGTTGTTTGTGACAATAACTGGTAAATAGATCATTTGTACTTTTTTGGTTTTTGTATTCGTTTTTTCTTTGTTTTGGCATTATTTTATGTTCAAAAGTTGCCAGATCTAAATGTAACAGGATTTGAAAGTAAAGCTTACAACAAGATGTTCCACCTCAGGTCTGGTTTTTCTTTCGACTCTATAATGTCATTTTCAATGTCAGGTTGTCTTGATTGTATATAGTTGATACGGCCTCTCTCCAGGTACAGCTGCTACACCGGTGGAGACGTTGACAACGGGAAAGAAAACAGCAGCAACGGATCCTCCCAAAAGTCTAATTATGGAATACCTCCAACCGGCCAACACTCAAGCCTTATGAGAGACGGCGGAGGACTGATGCGACGCAGCTCTCTATAAGTTTCATAGGCTGTGACATCTGAAATGGCACCCTATTTCCTATATAGTGCACTACTTTTGACCCCTGTTCCCTATAAAGTGAACAACTTTTGACCAGGGCCCGACAGGGTTAACTGACAACGACGAAAACGGTGCATGCGCTCCAATGGGGCAGAAGGCCGTGAGTTGTTATGATTCTGGACGGCCAGATAGCTAGCAACAGTAACAACAAGCTGCCATGTAGTGAATCGCAAGTGGCTCATTTCAGCTAGTTTGTTCTTGATACCATGTCTTGTTTTGACTCATGTCACGTCTTATGCTAATATGGCTAAAATTAGCTAGCTAGCTAACCAACAACAGTAACCATGTATTTGAGAAACAAGTACTCATTGTGAAAATGTATTTATTATTTATGATTTCAAAAAACATTAGAGACTAAGTATAGTTTACATGTTGTCAACAATCTAAGGCAACACCGTCCGTTTTGCCCCATAGTTGCGCACGCCTCGGTTTTGTTGCTAAACAACCAACCTGTCTTGGGGCCCTGGTCAAAAGCAGTGCGCTACATAGGGAATAGGGTGCGATTTGGGGCGTGTCCACAGTGCTGTAATGGAGGCAGCAGACAGCAGCAGCACGTTCTCACCCAGCCAGAGGTTGGGGCCAGCCTAATGAAAACAGATGAAGCAGAGATAAAGTGTTTGCAGAAATTAAGGGACTCGTTTATCACCGTTAGGCCCCGAGCTATAGAACACCTTGGTCTAAAGTTCTCCTTTAACAGGCCTATAGTCAGTATCCCAAACACACACACTCTCTCCCTCTGTCTACCACCCTTCTCTCTTTCCCCCTCTCTCCTTCTCTCTTTCCCCCTCTCTCCTTCTCTCTTCCCCCCTCTCTCCTTCTCTCTTTCCCCCTCTCTCCTTCTCTCTTTCCCCCTCTCTCCTTCTCTCTTCCCCCTCTCTCCTTCTCTCTTTCCCCCTCTCTCCTTCTCTCTTTCCCCCTCTCTCCTTCTCTCTTCCCCCTCTCTCCTTCTCTCTTTCCCCCTCTCTCCTCTCTTTCCCCCTCTCTCCTTCTCTTTCCCCCTCTATCCTTCTCTCTTTCCCCCTCTCTCCTTATCTCTTCCCCCTCTCTCCTTCTCTCTTCCCCCTCTCTCCTTCTCTCTTCCCCCTCTCTCCTTCTCTCTTTCCCCCTCTCTCCTTCTCTCTTCCCCCCTCTCTCTCCTTCTCTCTTCCCCCTCTCTCCTTCTCTCTTCTCTCCTTCTCTCTTCCCCCTCTCTCCTTCTCTCTTCCCCCTCTCTCCTTCTCTCTTCCCCCTCTCTCCTTCTCTCTTTCCCCCTCTCTCCTTCTCTCTTCCCCCTCTCTCCTTCTCTCTTTCCCCCTCTCTCCTTCTCTCTTCCCCCTCTCTCCTTCTCTCTTTCCCCCTCTCTCCTTCTCTCTTCCCCCTCTCTCCTTCTCTCTTTCCCCCCTCTCTCTTTCCCCCTCTCTCCTTCTCTCTCCCCCTCTCTTCCTCCCTCAATTCAATGGCTTTATTGGAATGGGAAACATATGTTTATATAAAGTAGATAATAAACAAAAGGAAAATAAACAAAGACATGTCTAATTCAAACTGAAATAGTGCATATTGTATAAACAGCCAATACTTTGAAGGGGTGAGAGAGAGAGATCTCCCTCCCCCCTTAAGTATTGACAGTTGCATATGGCTGTTTATATGATATGCACTATTTCAGTGTGTATTATGCAGTAATGTTATCTGTTCATATTAGCCAATGATCTGTATATACAGTACCTCATCCACAGGATTTCAGTGTTGCTCAGAGTAAAGTATGGAGCTTCGGCGATGCTAGACCAAATGGTCACCTCACTGCCCTGGACCTTAACCTTTACAGAGTTCACCCGTGTTCAAGTCTGAAACTCCTCTCCTTCTCTATGTAGTTCAGATGTTGGCGTCTAGATCCGGTCTGGCCGTTTGCCATACCGTGGTATTAATGAGTCTCCTCTCCAGTGTGTTGAAAGCGGCTTAATTAAGTTCAAAGCAGTGCCAGGGTCACTAGAGGCCTGCTCAGCTGACCTCCCTATGAGTGGAAGTGTTGATTAGGAAGTGGAGATGGAGACACTCGCGCGGGTACATACACACTAGTGGAGACACACTCCTACACACACACACACACACGGCAGGACCTGTATTGATTTGAGGGTATATAGACGTCTAAAGATTGACTTCCATTCATATTTAGCTCATGCCAATAACACCTTAATTACTATACAATGCTATTGTCCAAAATGGAGAATTTCTCCCTCACAAAAAAGGTGTATATATATTTATAATAATATCCCTCCACCCCTGGGCTCAAGCTGTCTGCACAGCGAAGACCTTTCGACACCACCTCGTGAAAGTTGGCCGGCACCGATCGATAGCGTGTTAGCTTTTTGTTTGTAGGTTCAGGCTGCCTTGGCTTTATTACAGCTGGTTCGAGTCACGGGGGAGTCGCAGCGGCGCGGATTTGCAGGCCGAGGGAGAGAGAAAGAGCGGGAAAGAGACAGAGAGGGAGAGCGAGAGGAGCTCCCTCTTGTTTGCCAAAAGTGTAATCCCACTGTGACCTGGGCTGACCCCGCCCTGAGAGGAAAGCTGCTTAGACAGAAGTGTGTCGGCAGGAGGGAGCTGCCACCCAGCGGCCTGCCTCCCTCTGTCTTTCCACTTCTCCCTCTCTTTCCCTAGTATGGTGATTCTCTCCGTCTACTCTTTTTCTTTCTCACTCTACCCCTCTACCTTTCTCTCTCTCTCCACTCCTTTCTCTCTTCCCCTTTTATTTCTACCGCTCACTTCCTCCCCTGCCCTCTTCTCTCACTTCCTCCCCTACCCTCTTCTCTCATGCCTCCCCTACCCTCCTTTTCTCTCCCTCCACCTCGCTCTCCCTCCATCTCTCTCCACCTCCCTCTTATTCCCCCTTTCTCTCCTCCTTCTACTCTCATGTCTTCCCTGAAGCATCAATACTTACCAGGATCCTTCTCTTCACCCGTCTGTCCATGGTGGGTTTGAGGTCTTAGCATGTGAAGGAGGAGGAGCTGAGGCAGAGCTAAGTAAAGACAGATCCTCTCTCCCCTCCATAGAGAAAACAAACTGAAGGGGGCAAAAAAAGAGTCCAAAATGGCACCCTATTCCCTATATATATATATATATAGTGCACTGCTTTTGACCAGGGTCCATAGTGCTTTGGTCAAAAGTAGTGTGCACTATAAAGGAGATAGGGGTGCCATTTCGTACGTAACCAGAGAGACAAAGAGAAGGCCTGCAACAGGGGATCGTTGGTGCAGAGAACAATAAGGGGGAAACTAACTGTGGAATTTATTTAGCATGGGGTATACCAGCACTAATGCAACTTTTCAGAAATGACTAGTTTCCAGACCAAACTTATTTTATAAAATTCATGTAATTTCAGAACGAGTTCAATGAAATCCAAAGTGCTACAACCTTATCCATTTGTTGATAATCGCATCCTTCTATTACGTCTGGACAGCTTCCACCTCAGGTGAGAAAAACACCTCTTATCCAATCAAGAGCTGGGATCTAGCCAAATAAAAAATGGACAGGGGGACGATCTGTAGTCTGGGTTAGGTCCCAAGTGCACTACTTTCGACCAGAGCTCTATGGATCCTGGTATAAAGTAGTGCACTTCATAGAGAACAGGGTTCCATGTGGGAGCCCTGCAGTCTCCTGTGGTGTATCACTCATTTGCCCATCCAGAATAGGCAACAGAGAGGACATGCATTTACTTGCTTGTCCTTCTGCAGCCAATCCCACCAACCAGGACCAGACGCCACCATCACTAGCCAACCACCCCATGCGGTGTGAGCTCCTAATCGCAGGGGTGAGACATCGCTCGGCAGAGGCGGGGGGGTCCGCGACAATCTGATTCAGGAAGCTCCACAGGAGGTACCTTCGCCACCGAGGAAGAGGGATTACCAAGAAGCCACCGGGCTCTGGCGTATCCAGACTTGGGGCCGCCCCGGAACATTATAGGGGGATGGATCGTATAGCCACACACACACTGCCTCACTACAACAACCTCAAACATAAGCTGGGTGATTTTGATTGGACAAGGAAGGCATGTTTACTGTACTGTATATGAGGAGGAGGGATATACTGTAACTTGGGGGGGGGGGGGGGGGTCATACCCCTTAGCCTGGAAGAGTCATCTGAAATGGAGACCCCAGTAAATCTCACGACTGTTGTCAGGGCTAGACTGTTACCATGGCACTACGGGACACTGACTTGGTTTCTATGGATATGAGCTCTTCGAACATAACACAATTGCATGAATAGGTCTTTTCATTTTCCTATTGGACATCACGCTCAGTGATACTGGCATCATCTTCTGTTTTGTTTTTGTTGACATTTAGAACATGATAGTATGTGCAGTCTTTTAAAATGTGGTAATTTACAGCATCTTGCCAGCATCAATCAGTTGCCATCAAATGCCATCTAAAATGTATCTCTTCTAATTATGTCATTCTACTCTATTCTATCTCTACATGTATTACTGCTTTATATTTATATTCCTCACCATTTCTGTCTTTTACAAGACCAGCACTGATTTCAATGATTCAGGTCCGTAGAGGTCTGAGGCTGGCAGGTTTTTGTGTGTCTGGCTTTTTAAGAGCAGATCCAAGGTCAGAGACAAGCTAATCCTGCTCCTCGTTCCCCTGGTGAAGTAATGAAGTGTAACACTGACCCCAGTCTCACCCCCAACGATCTGCTCCGGCTGGCCAGGTGAAAAACTGATGTGGAGACAGTTGTACTTTATTCTTGGTTTGGAAATACAGTAAAACCAGGTACAGTGGTTGTTTACTGAGGAAACCACACAGAGAAACATAAGGATATCGTTCTCGTTTTCAAATCCACCACAATATCCAATGTGACATTGAACCAGTGGCGTGTATTCATGGATGCCAAGGGAAACCAGTCTTTCTCAAAACATTTCTAAGTAAAAAACACAAAATAATGTTTCATAATTGTCCTTCGCAAGAGGTTGAATGTATCTAACCGGAGAAAGCACTCGAGCAAGCGAAACAGCACCCATCTATCTGATGCTGTCTGGTCTAAAAGAGTATGACATCGTGCCGCCCATAGCATTGAATGCATGGGAAGCCAGTGAACATTTGGGCTCCCTTGATTTAAAAAAAGCATCAAATAATAGCCAATCAGCATTGAGCTAAACTGAGTGAGCTCAACTGTGAATGGTCTTGGCACACCAAAACAAAAAGTGTCATGGGAAGCCCGTTTGGATTTGTCGTCTCTCCTGTCAAATCGCATTGAGAGCACATGTCATTGACAGGATGTTTTTCTACTTACACCAACACGCACACACAGACACAAATCAGAACCACGAACAGCCGCATTTTATTTAGCTTACGTAGATTGGACTAAATAGCTTTTGGTATCTTTTAGTTGTCATTGTATTAGACTAAGCAGAGGTGATTAGATGATTTTGAAATGTTGAAGTTGAAGCAAACAACACAATTATCACAACACACAGGTTGTAATGTGGCTTTTTCTTCTGGATTGGCTTCCCCTGTGATTTTACCCACGTACCACTACTGACACCCAGGGGTCCCCACGTACCACTACTGACACCCAGGGGTCCCCACGTACCACTACTGACACCCAGGGGTCCCCACGTACCACTACTGACACCCAGGGGTCCCCACGTACCACTACTGACACCCAGGGGTCCCCACGTACCACTACTGACACCCAGGGGTCCCCACGAACCACTACTGACACCCAGGGGTCCCCACGTACCACTACTGACACCCAGGGGTCCCCACGTACCACTACTGACACCCAGGGGTCCCCACGTACCACTACTGACACCCAGGGGTCCCCACGTACCACTACTGACACCCAGGGGTCCCCACGTACCACTACTGACACCCAGGGGTCCCCACGTACCACTACTGACACCCAGGGGTCCCCACGTACCACTACTGACACCCAGGGGTCCCCACGTACCACTACTGACACCCAGGGGTCCCCACGAACCACTACTGACACCCAGGGGTCCCCACGTACCACTACTGACACCCAGGGGTCCCCACGTACCACTACTGACACCCAGGGGTCCCCACGTACCACTACTGACACCCAGGGGTCCCCACGTACCACTACTGACACCCAGGGGTCCCCACGTACCACTACTGACACCCAGGGGTCCCCACGTACCACTACTGATACCCAGGGGTCCCCACGTACCACTACTGACACCCAGGGGTCCCCACGTACCACTACTGACACCCAGGGGTCCCCACGTACCACTACTGACACCCAGGGGTCCCCACGTACCACTACTGACACCCAGGGGTCCCCACGTACCACTACTGACACCCAGGGGTCCCCACGTACCACTACTGACACCCAGGGGTCCCCACGAACCACTACTGACACCCAGGGGTCCCCACGTACCACTACTGACACCCAGGGGTCCCCACGTACCACTACTGACACCCAGGGGTCCCCACGTACCACTACTGCGTTGAACAGACATGTTTAGAAACAGAAACCACCATCTTTAATAGAATCCTTCCTATTTGTGTTGAGACCTGATCACTGCCTGGTTAGTAGTGTTTTAAATGATTCCATGTACTTGAGCATCTAACGATTTCTACAATGCATTTCAATTAGCCTAATCCAATTGCGGTCTTCAATCAATTACGGGACCGCCCCCTACTCGTTTGTCTTCCAATCAAGACATTGGGAATCCTACCATCAATTCTCATTTAAGAGGAGAGCGGGTCAAACAAATTCACTTGGATCGCATCCATCCAGATGTCTGGTCTAGTCGTTGTACGTGGCTACAACTACACGATAAAACACATTTTTGGGCAAGTCGGACATCTTGCCTTCCCATCTTGGAATAAACGACTTATATATCATATAAAACTGCTGTGGAATGTGGAGATATCATCAATTAGAATTTCATGTCCACCATCCGGATCATCATACAGTAGCTTACAAGGCAAGTTAGCATTGTTCTGGAGGCAGTTATGCAAAGTGGTCACTAGCTAGCACAGCCACAATATAAACCTAACCTTAACCACACCGCTAACCCTAATCTTAAATTAAGACAAAAAAATACTTTTCATGTATTTTTTTTACAATAAACCCAATTTTGGACATCTAAGTTCTGCCTCCAGGCAAGACTCAGGACAATAACACTGGGTGAATCAACGTTGTTTCCACATCATTTCAGTGAAACGATGTTGAACACACGTGAAATAGACGTTGAATTGACGTCTGTGCCCAGTTGGAAACGTCAACCTGAATACAAGCTTACTGTACGGAATACATATTAGAAACTTCCTCATTCCTCCTCAGACCTACTCTAGTCAAGTATCAACCCTGCACAAGTCAAGCGTTAACCCTCCCCTAGTCAAGTGTCATCCCTCCTCCTCAACCCTCCCCTAGTCAGGTGTCATCCCTCCTCCTCAACCCTCCCCTAGTCAGATGTCATCCTTCTCCTCAACCCTCCCCTAGTCAGATGTCATCCTTCTCCTCAACCCTCCCCTAGTCAGGTGTCATCCCTCCTCCTCAACCCTCCCCTAGTCAGGTGTCATCCTTCTCCTCAACCCTCCCCTAGTCAGGTGTTATCCTCCTCTTCAACCCTCCCCTAGTCAGGTGTCATCCCTCCTCTTCAACCCTCCCCTAGTCAGGTGTCATCCCTCCTCTTCAACCCTCCCCTAGTCAGGTGTCATCCCTCCTCTTCAACCCTCCCCTAGTCAGGTGTCATCCTTCCTCCTCAACCCTCCCCTAGTCAGATGTCATCCCTCCTCCTCAACCCTCCCCTAGTCAGATGTCATCCCTCCTCCTCAACCCTCCCCTAGTCAGGTGTCATCCTCCTCCTCAACCCTCCCCTAGTCAGATGTCATCCCTCCTCCTCAACCCTCTCCCCCAGTCCAGGGTTTCCCAAACCCGGTCCTGGGTCCCCCCTGGGTGCACGTTTTGGTTTTCACCTTAGAACTACACAGCTGATTCAAATACCCAACTCATCATCAAGCTTTGATCATTTGAATCAGCTGTGTAGTGCCAGGGCAAAAACCAAAACGTGCACCCAGGGGGGACCCCAGGACCAAGTTTGGGAAAGCCTGAAGCGTCAACCCTGCATTGGTCAGTTATTACCTCTGCTGTAGTCAAGCATGTTATTACTCCAACCTTGTGACAGTGACAAACTGACGTGTTCATTTTCATCAAAAACAACTTCATATCTGGGATTTCTATTGGAGAAGCAGTTTCTGCCCATCTTCATACTGTACTGTCTTTGCCTCAAAGGCTTACATATCTTGGTTAATAAGATTCTCAATTACACTCACATCACCATGACTACAGTAACAGAACATGATTATAACAGCATTTGTTCTGAAAATACAATGTACCAATGTCAGATAACACATCAGTTTCTTTACCAAAACAGACAGATCGGCAGAGGCGGCACTGGCACAGTACAACTAACAAACAAAAGCTTACTCTACAGTCTTGAGTTCAGCCAGTCCAGATGTAGGTAGCGACTCAGGAGCAGCACAGCGATGGTTGCCAAGGTGCCCAGATAGTAATTTAACCCTCATTGGTGGAGAGGCACACAAGCTGAAGGGCAAATTCGTTTTTTCAAACTGAGCTCTTTCCATTCCCAATATCTCCCCTGTCGTATAACAGATAAATACAGATTTTTAAGAGGGATTTCTGTAATCTGCAAATGCCAGCCATGCTCTTTCATTTCAGTAAGAAGACTGCATTCTGCCTTTGGGTGAGATTTAGGCTAATTGCGAGAAACAACGATAATGACTTCTATTGGAAACATAATAGAGCAAGTTACACCACTAAGGTCAATAGCAGGAATGGCTGGACTTCAAAACTCTAATCTCATTCGTTTCTCACTGCAGTCCACCACGAAATCGAGGCAGAATTATACAAGTAGGGGGAATATACGATCTGAAAAGGTCATCCTATAGGGAGACCTTCCTCCACCACACAAGAGTGCTCTCTCAGTCAGTTCTCAGGGCCATAGCATGTTTGGATGGTGATGAGCATTCCATGGTACTGACTTCCAACAGATGCCCTGAGAACCACAGGAATGGTTATCACAACAATTAGACTGACAGCTCTTTTCTACACCAATCTTGATTTATTGTGTTTCCCTAAGATTAATGTCCTGCCTGTACAGTAAAGTTGGCTTTGGTTTGCAGTATAAAATGGGGCAATCTCTCTCCCTCTCTCATAAACACACACACTGCTAGCATGGATTCATTTAGGTGGTCATGTTAAATGATGCATACTAGCACATTCCTCTCCTTCTCTCTGACACACACACACACACAGCTTGCTGCTGGAGCGAGACACCTGGCGCATATCCTCGTGCCAGAAAAACGCCACGTCCGGCTGTCCAGTCAGTCTGTGTCCAGTTGCCAGACCAGTGGTCCAGTGTGGCTGGCACCGGTTACCCTGCCCATCTGCCACCAGGCGCTAACTCGCCCCGTCGCCCGCTCTACCTGCTCCCACGCAACTTGTCCGGGGAGAGCGGGAAGTGGCGGGAACAATGAGTCACGGCGGTGCCCAATGCCCTGGCACGGCTCCCTGACATGTCAACGTGATGTGATGAAGCCAGCTTCGCCAGCCACGGCCACAGCTTCCTGCCCACCTCACAGGCCTTTTACTGTGGGCCGTGTCCGCTTTGCCCCCGGAGCAGAGAGAGGAGCCAGGAACATGCCAGGGCAGTAAAACGGCCAGTGATCAACTACCAGGGAGCAGAGCTCAGCTGCCATCTTGTTACCTCAGTGGGCAGAACAGGGTCGTGTTCATTAGGCATCAAACGGAACAAAAATGGACTGAAACAGGGATGGACCAGTTGAACCATGTCCAATAGGAAGCACTAGTTCCTATTTTCTGTTGTAAAACGTTTTGATATGGTATACCCTGATGAATACGACCCTGGTAGGCTTAGAGCAGGGTGGAGAATGGGCTGTATCCATTACCGGCCATTAGTGAACCAAATCAAAACACACCCCTTTATATCGCATATTATCGAGAGCATCCTGGCGGGCTGTATCACCGCCTGGTACGGCAACTGCTCCGCCCACAACCGTAAGGCTCTCCAGAGGGTAGTGAGGTCTGCACAACGCATCACCGGGGGCAAACTACCTGCCCTCCAGGACACCTACACCACCCGATGTTACAGGAAGGCCATAAAGATCATCAAGGACAACAACCACCCGAGCCACTGCCTGCTCACCCCGCTATCATCCAGAAGGCGAGGTCAGTACAGGTGCATCAAAGCTGGGACGGAGAGACTGAAAACAGCTTCTATCTCAAGGCCATCAGACTGTTAAACAGCCACCACTAACATTGAGTGGCTGCTGCCAACACACTGACTCAACTCCAGCCACTTTAATAATGGGAATTGATGGGAAAAGATGTAAAATATATCACTAGCCACTTTAAACAATGCTACCTAATATAATGTTTACATACCCTACATTATTCATCTCATATGTATATACTGTACTCTATATCATCTACTGCATCCTTATGTAATACATGTATCACTAGCCACTTTAACTATGCCACTTTGTTTACATACTCATCTCATATGTATATACTGCACTCGATACCATCTACTGTATCTTGCCTATGCCGCTCTGTACCATCACTCATTCATATATATTTATGTACATATTCTTTATCCCCCTACACTTGTGTGTATAAGACAGTAGTTTTGGAATTGTTAGTTAGATTACTTGTTGGTTATTACTGCATTGTCGGAACTAGAAGCACAAGCATTTCGCTACACTCGCATTAACATCTGCTAACCATGTGTATGTGACAAATCAAATTTGATTTGATATTAAAAGGTGCATTTTTAGGAATACAAATATTTGTTTATCATTTCATATAGCCCAATTTTCAGATTATGTTAATCAAAAATCCAGGCAAACAAGCGTGTGCAGTTATTTTAACCAGGTTTGAGTGGTAGCCTAGTCATTTGGAGGGTCTGGTGCTTGGCTGACCCAGTCAGCAGTGGGCAGGGTTACCCCAGGGCAGAAGCACTGAGTGGTCATTAACATATGGCCAAGGAGAGGGCAAGGCAGAGTGCAGTCTATCGGTAGTTAATAGCAACTATCCAATATAAACCTCCTCCGCTCCAGAAAGTAAAAACTAGATTGCATCCCAAATGGCACCATATTCCCTATATAATGCACTACTTTTGATCCAGAGCCCCTGGTCAAAGGTAGTACACTATGTAGGAAATGGGGTGCCATTTGGGACGCGGCCTAGAACACTTTTTACTGGTTGCCAAGGCTTTAAGTGCTGTAGCATTAATTCCTCCATCATAAAAGACACTGGGCTCAAAGCACAGTGGAATAAAATACAAGATTGTACCGTTCATCTTCTGTCTCTCCACATGAGTCTGGGATTGTGGCGTGCAGGGAGCTGGCTGGTAGTTTTCCCTACACAGCAGAGAGAGAGAGTGTGTATGTAGCTGTGGACAGGTGTGACAGGTTGACCTCCGTATGCAGCCAAGGAGGAGTGAAGGAGTGTAGTCCAGCACTGCCTCTCAAAACATGGTCTGTCTGGAGCACAGCCTGGAGAGACCACTAGTTGCCCAGCCTGGAGAGACCACTGGTTTCCCAGCCTGGAGAGACCACTGGTTGCCCAGCCTGGAGAGACCACTGGTTTCCCAGCCTGGAGAGACCACTGGAAAGACTCTGATAATAGAGACTGGCAAGAGGGCAGCAGGACCAGGAGACAGGGACGGGTGGAGAGAGAGAGAGAGAACAGGGGATATTCACTTTAGTATATTATCTGCTTCACTTGCTTTGGCAATGTTGACATATGTTTCCCATGCCAATAAAGCCCCTTGAATTGAATTGAGAGGAGCGAGAAGGGCCAGGAGTGAGAGATGGGAAGAGAGAGGGGGAGTGAGGAATGAGTAGAGATAGAGAGAGGGGGAGTGAGGAATGGGTAGAGATAGAGAGAGAAGGGTATAGAGATGAGAGGGGGATGAGGGCTAGTGAGAGAGTACAGCCAGAGATAATAAGGGGGAGTAGCTTAATTTTCACCCTACATATCACTGATCTAGGACACAGCCTCTCAAGGCAGAGAGCTGAGGCAGAGAGAGAAGAGATAGGAGGGGAGAGGCAGAGAGGGGAGAGGCAGAGAGGGGAGGGGGAGAGAGAAGAGAGGGGAGGCAGAGCGTTGCCAAGCCAGGACCTCTCTGCCTGGGTTGATGTCTCTGTCTCTGCCAGAGAACACTGAGTACTAACAGACACACACACCAGAGGGAGGAGACCGGGTCCAAGACGTCCAGCCACCTTTTGAAAGATGCACTGTGTCCGCCGGGTCTCGTCGGACATCCTTTTGTTTAAACAAGACGTCTCAGTCAGTCAGATGTTATTCCAGACATTCCAGATTATTGGCCCGCAGTAATCGAACAGCTGAATTCACTTAGGCCCAGAGGAGGCACAGCCAGGCCAATTAGACTGTGGATTAAGAGTGATTGCCTTCTGTGTCCTGAGGTGGCGTGGACTGGCGCTGGCTGCCATCTTGAGAATCGCTTTCATTAGGTTCTATTATCATGGTGGCTGCTGGCTGTGCTAAGATAAGCTAACACGCACGCGCAAACGCTAAGCACCACCGGCTTTAAAAAAAATAATGGACCCTCCCTATAATGTATTTTACCTGGAGTCTGGAGTGGGGGCGGATTTTAAGATTTTAACAACGCAATGCAGGTGGGTGATGGGTAGTTTGTAGTTTGGGCTGGGAAGGGACAGCGTGAGAGAACCCTTTTTCCTGACCAGACCAGCCAGGGCGTTTTTGTTTTTATCAGGCAGTGCGCGCAGGGAGCCTAAGCAGCTGGATTTCATTAATTGAGTGCTGGCAGCAACATCTCTCTCTCCATCTCCCTCTTTTACAGCAGTGGTGACTCACACACTGGGATTCATCCTTCTCCACACACTGGGATTCATCCTTCTCCACACACTGGGATTCATCCTTCTCTCCCGCTCCCTCCGATATCATCTTCCAACCATAACTACAAATAATTATTCACTCAAATCCATTACCAGAGGTCAACCAAGTTCCCCCAATCGGCTTCTAAAGTCCAATTACTGGGCGCCAAGGAAGGCTCCTTCTCTCTCTCCCTCTCCATATGTAGATCATCGTCCATAGGCAGCAGGCAGGCGAGAAAATTACACACAGCAAACACAGGTCTGTGTGTGAAAGAGGAAGAGAACATTAGTGTGCGGATGAGAATGAGTTTTCCTCAGGTGCTTTAATAAAGGGAGAGACTCACACTAGCTGACCACCTGAGAGGCCCTGTCATACTATGTACCACCATGATCTGCCTACTAGGTTTAATAGAATGACCAGACCCCCCTACCACCATGATCTGCCTACTAGGTTCTGTAGAATGACTAGACCCCACTCTACCACCATGATCTGCCTACTAGGTTATGTAGAATGACTAGACCCCACTACCACCATGATCTGCCTACTAGGTTCTGTAGAATGACTAGACCCCACTCTACCATGATATGCCTACTAGGTTCTGTAGAATGACTAGACCCCACTACCACCATGATCTGCCTACTAGGTTCTGTAGAATGACTAGACCCCACTCTACCACCATGATCTGCCTACTAGGTTCAGTAGAATGACTAGACCCCACTACCACCATGATCTGCCTACTAGGTTCAGTAGAATGACTAGACCCCACTCTACCACCATGATCTGCCTACTAGGTTCAGTAGAATGACTAGACCCCACTCTACCACCATGATCTGCCTACTAGGTTCAGTAGAATGACTAGACCCCACTCTACCACCATGATCTGCCTACTAGGTTCAGTAGAATGACTAGACCCCACTCTACCACCATGATCTGCCTACTAGATTCAGTAGAATGACTCGACCCCACTCTACCGCCATGATCTGCCTACTAGGTTCAGTAGAATGACTAGACCCCACTCTACCACCATGATCTGCCTACTAGGTTCAGTAGAATGACTAGACCCCACTCTACTGCCATGATCTGCCTACTAGGTTCTGTAGAATGACTAGACCTCACTACCACCATGATCTGCCTACTAGGTTTAATAGAATGACTAGACCCCACTTCCACCATGATCTGCCTACTAGGTTCTGTAGAATGACTAGACCCCACTGAAACTGGTAGTGAGACGCAATAAAAACTAGCCAATCAGTGCCTCATCGTCCGTATGAAGACACCCTATAGATAGATTATCCCTACGTTCCATCCTACACCCCTTATAATATCACATGTCCTCCAGCCACTAGGGCTCTACTGCTAGAGCAGATAGAGAGATGCTATGGTGTTATGAGGTGGGCTGCTTAGAGGGTGAGCACACAAACAACAAAAAGCACAAATCTCACCTCCCCCCATCCTCTCTGCTCTCTCCAGTCCACTCCATCCCTACTAGTGACTGTGGGTGCTTAGATCGTTTTGCAGCAGTCTTGAAACTGAGCCGTGAGCCTGAATGAAATGCTTCACACACACTCATCTGTCACGTGAGAGAGACGGCAGAGCAGCCAGCCGAGTCGGTGCGACCCGGGCGGGAGGAGTGTGTGTGTGGCATGGAAGGAGGAGGGCAGTGTGTGTGAGGGAGGTATGTGTGTGTGGAGGGTTTGTGTGTATGAAAGAGGGAGGTGGGGATGGTGTGTGTGTATGTGTGTGTGAGCAGGGGGGACTGTGGGGAGACGAAGAGAGCCAACACAGCAGGGAGGGAGCGGCTTTGTGGATCGGCAGACCATGACCAGCGGCCACACTACACACACACACACACACACACACACACACACACACACACACACACACACACACACACACACACACACACACACACACACACACACACACACACAGAGAAAGAGCCCAGCGTTAGCGTGGTGGGAGGGCCCAGGTGACATTTCATTCAGTGTCACGCATCCCACTCTCTCTGATCAGAGCAGACAACATGCCCAAAAACAACACCAGCAGAACCCACAACAAAACCACCACCACCTAGGGGTTATTCTCAATCCTTACCACTGAAGCACTACAGATTTCCAGAGAGAAATGGAAAGGTAATTTAGGATTGAGCCGACATATGTAGCGTTTACCGTCTCCGCCAACTTGGGAACATTACCTTTCAATTTCAAATTGGGCCTTAGTGATGAATTTCCCCCGATACGGATTGATTAGAGCCCTAGGTCTCTGTCTGGTGCTACACACGACAAGTTACCACGACAACGCTTTATACTAACCATTCATCATTCTAAGACATGGTTCTGTACACCAGCAACAGACTGCATTTCTAACAATAAGACTTGGTTGTCTTTATTTATAGAAACAATACTCATAGGAATGTGACTGTCATGTCGCTACGACAACGCTCTATACTACTAACCATTCATAATGAGTACATTGTCATGTAATTAGTCATCATTTGCAGATGTTGTCAAGTGGAGCTGGGTTTGGACTGCAATTAAACACAATTTCAAATAAAGAGACGCTTGTGTGTTGGATGAAAATGTGGGGATGGACCACCGCTCTGACGGACACACAAAGCATCAATCGAAGTCTTGAGAAATGGAAAATCCCCCTCCGACCCCATCAAAGACCGTGTCCATGCCCTGTGCTTACATTAAAGAAATGTCTCTAAATGGTAAACACATGTGGACTGGTCTGTGTTTGGGATAAAATGGCTGAACATTGAACATGATACGACAGCATTTGAGTTCATCTTTCCACTGAGAAACCGCATCAGGGTGTTTACACTGAAGTCTAGTGTACGCTGTGTGTGTGTGTATGTCCAGAGATTAAGCTAGAACTGACTGTTCCCTAGAGCAGTACAGTGTGTGTGTGTGTGAGAGAGAGACAGTGTGATGAAGGGGAAGGGTGTTACTCAAGCCTAATGAATCCATCTGCATTCAGGGGGCAGTCTTCCTCCAGGCGCAGACAGGAGCAAACGACCGCCAACCTGCGAGCAGAGAGACTCTGGAGGCTGGGGCTCACTTCTCCGGGACAGACAGATGTAAACGATCAAGGAAAGATGGAAGTGGATGGAATAATCGGGGGGGACTGGGACTGATTTGACTAAGAATCTAGGGATTCTTTCCTAACAACAAACATAGGTTTGTGGCTTTGGACTGCAGCATAGAAGCAGTTTTCTCCCCACTATGTACAGACTGTCCTTTACAAACTTTTTACTGGTGCTGTACAATGAGGGCAATTCCCACTGTTTTTTTATTTATTTGATTTATTTACAGAGGTTGATGCCTACTGCGCCCTGTGCTGGTGTAATGGACGCTTTATGATAATACTACTGTCTCTTTGATCATTCCTCTGCCCAGCGGTAGGTAGGTAGCCTAGTATCTGCTTGAAGCCAGGCTCTGACTGGCATGGAGGATGGATGTGAACGATTACCATGGTGTCCTCAGAGCTCCAGGGAAGAAGGATCTGGTGTCCTAGCAGCCTCTCTGTGACCTGTCACCCAGCACATCCTGAGGGGAGGAGCGGTGGAGGGGTGGAGGCTGGCTCTCAGGCCAGTCATCATGATAATGGTTTAGATGAGTTTAGATGTAAAGTTAGGGGGACATCTGGTGGTCAAGAGGCATTATTGCAAAAATGTGGTAATTTTGTCTGGATTAAATGTAAAACTTTACCAGGACAACGGGAATGATATGACGCTTGTATTAAAAGTTGTCAAGCTTCCTTGGTTCAGTAGCTATGTCCCCACACAAAGCTTCCTAGCCCTGGTTCAGTAGCTACGTCCCCACACAATGCTTCCTAGCCATGGTTCAGTATCTACGTCCCCACACAAAGCTTCCTAGCCCTGGATCAGTAGCTACGTTCCCAAACAAAGCTTCCTAGCCCTGGTTCAGTAGCTACGTCCCCACACAAAGCTTCCTAGCCCTGGTTCAGTAGCTATGTTCCCACACAAAGCTTCCTAGCCCTGGTTCAGTAGCTACGTCCCCACATAAAGCTTCCTAGCCCTGGTTCAGTAGCTATGTCCCCACACAAAGCTTCCTAGCCCTGGTTCAGTAGCTACGTCCCCACACAAAGCTTCCTAGCCCTGGTTCAGTAGCTATGTTCCCACACAAAGCTTCCTAGCCCTGGTTCAGCAGCTACGTCCCCACACAAACATTTCAGCAACAGAAAACACCCACAACTATCTAATTAATTTCATAATTTATTCAACTCATTGATTATGATCAAATCTATAAAACTGCATCCATTGAAACTCTTCAAGTATAAACCAATAAACGGCAATGTCAAGTCTCTTGTATGAGGAAGTAGGTCAGTGTTTCAATTTGAAGGCAGTGTGTTGTGTGTGGGATTGGGAGGGGGACCAAGACCTAGAATTCCTTCCCTTCTCTCATCAACAATCAATCGTCCTTACAGAGCAGTGACCTGAGAGACAAGGCGAGAAGAGTAATCAATATTACAGTATATGGATAATGCTGTTGGTATTAGATCTCCACTTCAGCTAGGTCACTGTGAGGAGGAGGATGATGAAGAAGAGGTGAAGGCCTTCAGTAACAGATCAGCCGCCAGGCCCGGTGATATAGCTCCCCTGGTGACCCTGTCCTCTAGCTGGGGTAGCTCCCCCCTGACGGCAGGGTGTTCCTGGAAGTGCCTCAGGACATTCTCCTGGATCAGGCTCCACATCCACACCTTGTGCTGGGCCCTACGTCTGTCCTGGAAGTCCCCGCTGGACAGGGTGGCTGAGCGGAAGGCCTCCATCTTACCCCACAGCTCTGCTACACCCTCGCCTGTCTGGGATGACACACGCACTACCTGGTGGGGGGGGGGGGGGACCCCACATACACACACACACACGGTTAAGGACCAGTGAGCACACATACACACACACTATGTTCTACTATCCTTGTGGGGACCTAAAATGTATTTCAATGGAAAATCCTAATTGTCCCGAACCTTAACCCCTAAACTTAAAATAGCCTTTGTCCAAGTGGGAATGTGGGAAATGGCCCCACAAGGGAGAATTTTTCCTTGCTTAACTATCATTGTGTGAACTTTGCGGATTTTCAGTACACACAAGGATAGTAATACAAGCCCCCCACCACACCCAGTGGGGTGTCTGTATTCCCCATATTCACCTCAGGCCTGTTCAGACAACCTTTATTTAACTGGGCATGTCAGTTAAGAACAAATTCTTATGTTCAATGACGGCCTAGGAACAGTGGGTTAACTGCCTGTTCAGGGGCAGAACAACAGATTTGTACCTTGATTTAAGGGCTAAACAACTCATTATTGACCAGTGCTTGAATGAGAGTGACGGCACTACAAAAAGGGAACTGTGTGAAGTCATATCTCAATGGTACAACACACTATCAAGCTGTATTCTATCTAGTCATTTATAAATTGGTCTGTTCACAATTCAAGTGTGCCAATAGAAATGTGTTTCTGACATGGGGAAATACTGTAGAAATGTCTTACAAAGCTACAGTCAAAATGATTAATCTCCTAGAAGGGAGCCTTCCAAAGTCCCCTCCCCTGAACCTAATATTGAGAGGCAGAGGAATCATGTGGAGACCCATTAAAATCACTGTGGTGGATATCTCCTGTCCTGAAGTCAGTGTTGCTGCCTCTGGTACTAGTGGAAAGAGGAACAGGGCCAGAGAGCGAGAGAGACAAATGGAGACAGCAAAACAGAGAGAGATGAGATAGATGGAGATGAAGAGAGAGGGGTGGAGAGAAATAGAAACAGAAAAACAGAGAGTGCAAGAAAGAGAGATGGAGATGAAGAGAGAGAGGGATGGAGAGACAGAGAACCAGAGAGCGAGACAGGTCTGGGAGTCTTTCATCTGAGTGGGTGGGCTGCTAATCAGGAAAATACATGACACAGCAGCTCTCTATTCAGAGTGGGGAGGGAGGGAGGGAGGGAGGGAGAAGGGTGGGTGGGTGGCGGTAGGGGACTTTGGCAGGGTGCCAGGTGAGCAGATGCTCCATTGGGCCGCGCGCGGTCGGTCTGAGACAAAGAGACAACGCTCGGCCCAGGGCGGGGAGACATGCAGAGAGCACCCCCTCCCCACCCCGGGAACACTGCGACAGACTAGAGTGCCCTGATGATGACATCACATTATCCCCTCCCTCAGGTCAGCTGACCTCGCTGTGCAGTGGGACGGCCTGTCGGCTCTGGTGATGTGTGGAGAGTTGAGGGCGGCAAAAAATAATTTTCAGGGGAAATGTAACACAGCTCTCCAATAGAGGATATGAAGAAGAATATCAGGTTCCAACCCGCAGTTACCTGGAGTTTGAGGCAATATGATCTTTTTCATGTTTTACTATTTTTTGTCACATGTTTTATTTTATTTTTACCTTTATTTAACTAGGCAAGAACAAATTCTTATTTTCAATGACGGCCTAGGAACAGTGGGTTAACTGCCTGTTCAGGCATTCATTTATTTCTCATTTTCTTTTTTTACTTCTTAATTCTGTGCATATGAAAGTATGAGCACAAACTCCCATAACCCAACACTAACCACGTTCCAGGTCTTTGGACTTTTTCCTGAGCAGCTATTTGAAGCACATTTATATATACGTTTAACCCCTTCGCACTACCACTCAGACAAAAAACATTCAACCCAATACAACCCACCTTAGGGTTCCAGGACTTTGATTTCTTCCTGAGCAGTTTCAGAGCGCTGGTATACTCTGCCTGGATTCTCCTGGCTGGTACTAACAGGTCTCCGTCTGCTTTAGTGACCACCACCAGGTCTGCCTTCTCTATGATGCCTCGCTTAATGCCCTGGCAATGGAGAACACACACAGATTCAGTACTGTGCCCTGAACTTTACAAAATGTCCCTAGACGGCTACCACCCGGTTACTCAACCCTGCACCTTAGAGGCTGCTTGCCCTATGTACATAGTCATGGAACACTGGTCACTTTAATAATGTTTGCATACCGTTTTACTCAGCCTCACAGCCTACTATTTAATTAAGCTGCCAGTTGAGGACTTGTGAGGCGTCTGTTTCTCAAACTAGACACGAATGTACTTGTCCTCTTGCTCAGTTGTGCACCGGGGCCTCCCACTCCTTCTATTCTGGTTAGAGCCAGTTTGCGCTGTTCTGTGAAGGGAGTAGTACACAGCTTTGTACGAGATCTTCAGTTTCTTGGCCATTTCTCGCATGGAATAGCCTTCATTTGTCAGAACAAATAGACTGACGAGTTTCAGATGAAAGTTGTTTCTGGCCATTTTGAGCCTGTAATCAAACCCCCAAACCCCTCCAGGTACTCAACTAGTCTAAAGGTGAGTTTTAATACTTCTTTAATCAAAACAACAGTTTTCAGCTGTGCTAACGTAATTGCACAATTATTTTCTAATGATCAATTAGCCTTTTAAAATGATAAACTTGGATTAGCTAACACAACGTGCCATTGGAACGAGTGATGGTTGTTGATAATGGGCCCCTGTATGCCTATGTAGATATTACATAAAAAATCTGCCATTTCCAGCTACAATAGTGCTAAAATAATGTATATGTTGAAAGATAATGCTAAAATAATTCCACTCTGAAACCTTATAACTGTATGAAATTGATTAGAATCATAAAATTATAATCTGATGATGTGTGTAGTTTATTCAGAATTAGGTTAAACAATGTATCTGTATAGTGGAAAAACACAGACTGTCTGAGCAAGGCGTAGCGTAGGATTTGAACTTGTATGTGGGTGCCTAAGAAAATACCGAAGAACAGTTAAACTGTGTTTGAACTAACCTGGCTAGGCCTCTGAGGAACCTATGAGAGCATAGGGAGTACTTCTCAAAGTTTCCCTAATCTCAGGGGAATGGAACTGTCGGCTGGGTAGTGATACACAGTGGTGAGAACTATAGAGATAAAACTCACCTACTGTTTTTTTTTTACCTAGGCAAGTCAGTTAAGAACAAATTCTTATTTTCAATGACGGCCTTGGAACAGTGGGTTAACTGCTTGTTCAGGGGCAGAACGACAGATTTTGTACCTTGTCAGCTCGGGGATTTGAACTTGCAACCTTTCGGTTACTAGTCCAATGCTCTAACCACTAGGCTACCCTGCCATTTGTGTAAAAGTATGTACGTAGGATACCTACTGTTTGTGTGGAAGTATGTGCGCAGCTATAAAATGGATGTCTTTGTATAATGGACTTCAGAACGTTCTCTGAATAAACTGTACTATCTTTTTGCATAAGAGTCTGACTAATTATTATTAAACCCATGGTCTTACAGATCTCAGGGATTGGTCAGAGCTATTGATTGTCAGTTATTATCATTGGAATTGAAAATTCTTGTGACAAATAGTCATTTACAACATTAACAATGTCTACACTGTATTTCGGATCAATTTGATGTTATTTTAAGACAACAAAAAAAATGGCTTTTCTTTCAAAAACAAGGACATTTCTAAGTAACCCCAAACTTTTGAACGGTAGTGTATATGAGATTCTTCAACGTAGGCACCCTTTGCATTGATGACAGCTCTGCACACTCTTGACATTCTCTCAACCAGCTTCATGAGGTAGTCACCTGGAATGCATTTCAATTAACAGGTGTGCCTTGTTAAAAGTACATGTGGAATTTCTTTCCTTCTTAATGCGTTTGAGCCAATCCGTTGTGTTGTGACAAGGCAGGGGTGGTATACAGACGATGGTCTTAACCAAGTCCATATTATGGCAAGAACAGCTCAAATAAGCAAAGAGAAACAACAGTCCATCATTACTTTAAGACATGAAGGTCAGTCAATCTGGAAACTTTCAAGAACTTTGAACGTTTCTCCATGTTCAGTCGCAAAAACCATCAAGAGCTATGATGAAACTGGCTCTCATGAGGAAAGAAAGACCCAGAATTACCTCTGCTGCAGAGGATAAGTTCATAAATTGCAGCCCAAATAAATGCTTCACAGAGTTCAAGTAACAGACACATCTCAACATCAACTTCATGGTCGAATTGCAGCAAAGAAACCACTACTAAAGGACACCAATAAGAAGAAGAGACTTGCTTGAAAGACAGTAACACGAGCAATGGACAATAGACCGGTGGAAATCTGTCTTTGGTCTGATGAATTCAAATTTGAGATTTATGGTTCCAACCGCCATGTCTTTGTGAGACGCAGAGCAGGTGAAGGGATAATTTCCGCATGTGTAGTTCCCCCCGTGAAGCATGGAGGAGGTGGTGTGATGATGCTTTGCTGGTGACGCGGAGCGATTTATTTAGAATTCAAGGCACACTTAACCAGCATGGCTACCACAGCATTCTGCAGCGATACGCCATCCCACCTGGTTTGTGCAACAGGACAATGACCCAAACACACCTCCTATCTGTGTACGGGCTATTTGACCAAGACGTAGAGTGATGGAGTGCTGCATCAGATGACCTGGCCTCCACAAACACCTGACTTCAACCCAGTTGAGATGGTTTGGTATGAGTTGGACCGCAGAGTGAAGGAAAAGCAGCCAACAAGTGCTCAGCATATGTGGGAACTCTTTCAAGACTGTTCAAAAAGCATTCCAGGTGAAGCTCGTTGAGAGAATGCCAAATGTGCAAAGCTGTCATCAAGGCAAAGGGTGGCTACTTTGTAGAATCTCAAATATATTTAGATTTCTTTAACACTTTGTTGGTTACTACATGATTCCATGTGTTATATCATTTGTTTTGATGTCTTCACTATTATTCTACAATGTAGAAAATAGTACAAATAAAGGGAAAAAAACATTTAAAAATGTAATGAGTAGGTGTGTCCACAGAAATGACTAAATATGTGTATGTGACCAACATGATGTGCTTTGAATCAACTTTATTGATCTCCAGAGGAGAAATTGGATGTAAATCTTATGTCTATACGTCTAAGCTGATTGATGGACTGTGATCCTGTTTGAATACTTAAGTGCATCCTGAGACAGGATAAGTGAAGACAACAGGGTGGAAAGAAACCATTTTGTTTCTTTTCCAAATATGAAAGGAGTGAGGAATCAGGGATGTACTTTAAAGCCAGTTGAACTAAGCTCATGAGACATTTATATACATCAAGAATCAATGGATATAATTTTCATTTAAATGATCAAAAATGTCTGTAAATATCAGAAGATATTCATTGTCACAAGATATTCACAGGTTCTTTAATGGCATTGTAACAGGGGAGTGTGATGGTGATGGAGGTCTGACCTGTAGTTCATCGCCCCCTGCTGGTGGGATCAGCAACACAAACATGTCCACCATGTCAGCCACCGCAAACTCTGACTGGCCTACGCCTGAGGACACAACACACAATGAAACCAAGTATTTATGAAACGCTAGATACCTTAGGAATTTTATTAATAAACTATGAGCTATGTTATATCATTTCATCATTTCATCCTTCATGTCATTTAGACTTTATAAACCACGTAATGCTCTTGATGGTAATGTGGTAGATGCAAAGCATGAATCACAATGAGATTAAATCTGGTTCAATAAAAACTGTGCAGGTGGCCTATCCCAGGTGAAGATTTGTCCCTTCTGAGGCTTTTAAAAACAGTCGACTCAACCATTGAGTTCCTCACCTACAGTTTCTACCAGAACGATGTCGTAGCCACCCCCCTCACACAGTACTATGGCCTCATTGGTGGTCCGGGTGACTCCTCCCAGTGTTCCAGAGGTGGGGGAGGGTCTGATGAAAGCACTCATGTCTCTGGAGAGCTCAGTCATACGAGTCTTGTCACCCATCAGAGACCCTGGGGAGAGGGGGAGGATTTATGCGTAACACCAACATAAAGTGTAAGTGGTAGTATATCAGTATAGCTATCAATATTTAATAATAATCCTTTGCCTAGCTTGAAGAAGATATATGTGAGGAACGCAGGAGGCTGCTGAGGGGAGGACGGCTCGTAATAAACGTCCAGAACAGAGCAAATGGAACGGCATCAAACACCTGGAAACCATGTGTGATACCATTCCACTGATTCCTCTCCAGTCATTAACACGAGCCTGTCCTCCCCAATGAAGGTGCCACCAACCTCCTATGGTGAGGAAATTATGTTTAACAACATTGAACAAGGAGGAATGGTTATGTCAATGTTCACAAAATCCCACTTGTTACGGTGCATGAGTCTGTCTGGCATTACGAGGCATTCTAACAGACCCATTTAAACCAATACATATACCCCACAACACTGATGAAATACCATGCACAAACACAGCAATGAAACACTCCTTCCATGGCCTCCAACTGCTCTTAAACGCTAGTAAAACCAAATACATGCTTTTCAACCGTTCGCTGCCTGCACCCGCACACCCGACTAGCATCACCATCCTGGATGGTTCCGACCTAGAATATGTGGACATCTATAAGTACCTAGGTGTCTGGCTAGACTGTAAACTCTTCTTCCAGACTCATATCAAACATCTCCAATCTAAAATAAAATCTAGAGTCGGCTTTCTATTCCGCAACAAAGCCTCCTTCACTCACGCCGCCAAGCTTACCCTAGTAAAACTGACTATCCTACCGATCCTCGACTTCGGCGATGTCATCTACAAAATAGCTTCCAATACTCTACTCAGCAAACTGGATGCAGTTTATCACAGTGCCATCCATTTTGTTACTAAAGCACCTTATACCACCCACCACTGCGACCTGTATGCTCTAGTCGGCTGGTCCTCACTACATATTCGTCGCCAGACCCACTGGCTCCAGGTCATCTACAAGTCCATGCTAGGTAAAGCTCCACCTTATCTCAGTTCACTGGTCACAATGGCAACACCCACCCGTAGCACGCGCTCCAGCAGGTGTATCTCACTGATCATCCCTAAAGCTAACACCTCATTTGGCAACCTTTCGTTCCAGTTCTCTGCTGCCTGTGACTGGAACGAATTGCAAAAATCACTGAAGTTGGAGACTTTTATCCTCACCAACTTTAAACATCTGCTATCTGAGCAGCTAACCGATCGCTGCAAATAGCCCACCCAATTTACCTACCTCATCCCCATACTATTTATATTTATTTACTTTTCTGCTCTTTTGCACACCAGTATCTCTACCTGTACATGACCATCTGATCATTTATCACTCCAGTGTTAATCTGCTAAATTGTAATTATTCGCCTCCTCATGCCTTTTGCACACGATGTATATAGACCCTTTTTTTCTTTTTTTTCTACTGTGTTATTGACTTGTTTATTGTTTACTCCATGTGTAACTCTGTGTTGTTGTCTGTTCACACTGCTATGCTGTATCTTGGCCAGGTCGCAGTTGTAAATGAGAACTTGTTCTCAACTAGCCTACCTGGTTAAATAAAAACATTAAAAAAAAAAAAAGTAGAATGATGTGGAAACATACCTCCTGTAGTGCATGATGAGGGGTCAACAGCCAGAACAGAGACTTTATGTCCTTGTCCTGTGAGCATCTTCCCCACCACCTCAATGAAGGTGGACTTCCCAGCTCCGGGTGGGCCAGACAGACCTACAGACAGACGTCACCTCACAGAGAACAAACATGCACGTACACCAAGCCCACACTCTTCCCCATATGGTAGTTTAGACTTAGCTACCTCAAGTGTAGGAGTACAAAAATCTCCAATAAAAATCCCACATTGCAGCCACCAATTCAAGCGTTCCAACTCTAAGGACTCTGCAAGCCACTAGTTCAAATATTATTGGGTCTGCGTGCATTCTATGTACTGGGCATAGACACAACAATGTTGAACATAACAATCCACATACTAACCCACTCTGAAGGCCAGGGGTTTCCCTCCGTTCTGTTTCTCCTGCTCCTTCCTGTGGGCCAGTACTCTCTGTAGCAGGACCTGGGCCAGCTCTTTCTTTCTGGGATGCTGGGTCTCCACCAGGGTAATGGACTCAGCCAGACTGGCCCGCTGACCTGAGATCAGTCCTTCATACAGCTTATTCAACAGCCTCTGCTCTGGTGGACTCAGCTCCTTGATGTGGCTGAGGGTGGATTCCACACACATACCACGGATGTGTTGGGAGTTAAGCCCAGGGAATGAGGGGGTACAAGGGGTACGAGTGCAGGATGGTGGGTGTAACTGGCGGAGGAGGCATCGGCCCAATGTTGGGGTGACAGTTTGTAAGGGGGAGGACAAGCCGTGGAGAAGCGGAAAGAGTACTGAGGGTCCCATGATTGCCTGGCACTGGTCCCTTCTCTAGGGGAGAGAGTCTGATAATGATGTAACGTTAGACAACAGGCATTCAGTAGAGGTTTGTGACACATTTCAGTTCATTCAACAAGACAGAACCAAAACAAAGCTGATGCTGATTACTCTATGACACTCACTTTGGGCTATTTAGACTGTTTGAGGTTGTGGCATTCGGGAGTAAATTATTCCAGTAGAAACGAATGGACATATGCATACATACAGTACATACACCGGTAACTGACTGACAAGTAGCCTATAGCTGAACAGTTACAAAACGTGTACATACAATGGAGAACTCACCTTGATAGCTAGCTATTTGAAAATAAATCTGCTTCGTTCAGCTTTGCTGTTGTCCTCTAATATTGCTCCATACACTTTCATAACTGAGTATTAATTTTTGGAATAAAGAAAATAAGGATAATTCTGTCATTAGATACTCCAAAGCAACCACACGTTGACCTACCAGTGTTTTGGTCTTCACTAGCTACCACAGTCACAAAGTCAGAAACTCTGCCCATTTCTATCTTCTTAAAATGTGATATTAAACCTAACATTGACCCTAACTTTAACCACACTGCTAACCTTATGCCTAGACATAACCTTAAAGTAAGACCAAAAAGCACATTTTTATTTTCATAAATATTTTGACTTCGTGGCTGTGCTATCTGGTGAAACCCAGTGGGTATTGTTTTTTTTGCTTCGTTCACTTCCTACTTCCTGTGACGTTGGACACCGCCCCTTTCTAGAAAAGTAGTACTAATCAAAGCCACACGGTGGTAGCAGTTAGTCGTGGTTGAGCTCTTGTCTTCACAATTCACTCAAATTGAAATTCAAGGGAATCATTTTAGAAGGCATTTATCTAGGGATGGATAACTCTGGCACAATTTTGCATATGTATTTTGCAAGATTTTTCCATTTTCAGCCATTGTGGCCATACAATTTCATGTTAGTGTCTTGAGTTGTAATATTTTTGTGGGTGCTTCTGCAGTTCATGTCCTATTTCACACAGGTACACATGTATTAAAATCAAATAAAATCTAAGTTTATTTGTCATGCGCGCCGAATAAAACCTTACAGTGAAATGCTTACTTACAGGCTCTAACCAATAGCGCAAAAAAAGGTGTTAAGTGAACAATAGGTAAGTAAAGAAATAAAACAACAGTAAAAAAAAACAGGCTATATACAGTAGCGAGGCTATAAAAGTAGCAACGCTACATACAGACACTGGTTACTCAGGCTGATTGAGGTAGTATGTACATGTAGTTATGGTAAAAGTGACTATGCATATATGATGAACAGAGAGTAGCAGTAGCGTAAAAGAGGGTGTGGTGGGTGGTGGTTGTCACGTTCTGACCTTAGTTCCTTTTTTATGTGTTTGTGTTAGGTTAGTCAGGGCGTGGTTTGGGTGGGTAGTCTATGTTATTTTTTCTATGTTGTTATATTTCTATGTGTTTGGCCGAGTATGGTTCTCAATCAGAGGCAGGTGTCGTTCGTTGTCTCTGATTGAGAATCATACTTAGGTAGCCTGTTTTCCCCATTTTGGTTGTGGGTGTTTAATTTCTGTTTAGTGTCTGTTCACCTGGCAGAACTGTTTCGTTTTCTCTTCGTTGTTATTTTGTGTGGTGTTCAGTTTTTCAATTAAAATATGATGAACACTTGCCACACTGCATTTTGGTCCTCCTCTCATTCCACCAACGAGAATCGTTACAGTGGGTGGCGGGACACAATGCAGATAACCCAGTTATCCAATGTGCGGGAGCACTGGTTGGTCGGTCCAATTTTAATCTATTAAAAAATATATATATTTCACCTTTATTTAACCAGATAGGCTAGTTGAGAACAAGTTCTCATTTGCAACTGCGACCTGGCCAAGATAAAGCATAGCAATTCGACACATACAACAACACAGAGTTACACATGGAATAAACAAAACATACAGTCAATAATACAGTAGAAAAAAATAAAATAAAATGTCTATATACAGTGAGTGTAAATGAGGTAAGATAAGGGAGTTAAGACAATAAATAGGCCATGGTGGCGAAGTAATTACAATACAGCAATTAAACACTGGAATGGTAGATGTGCAGAAGATGAATGTGCAAGTAGAGATACTGGGGTGCAAAGGAGCAAGATAAATAAATACAGTATGGGGATGAGGTAGTTGGATGGGCTATATTACAGATGAGCTATGTACAGGTGCAGTGATCTGTGAGCTGCTCTGACAGCTGGTGCTTAAAGCTAGTGAGGGAGATATGAGTTTCCAGCTTCAGTGATTTTTGCAGTTCGTTCCAGTCATTGGCAGCAGAGAACTGGAAGGAAAGGCGGCCAAAGGAGGAATTTGCTTTGGGGGTGACCAGTGAGATATACCTGCTGGAGCACATGCTACGAGTGGGTGCTGCTATGGTGACCAGTGAGCTGAGATAAGGCAGGGCTTTACCTAACAGAGACTTGTAGATGACCTGGAGCCAGTGGGTTTGGCGATGAGTATGAAGCGATGGCCAGCCAACGAGAGAGTACAGGTCGCAGTGGTGGGTGGTATATGGGGCTTTGGTGACAAAACGGATGGCACTGTGATAGACTGCATCCAATTTGTTCAGTAGAGTGTTGGAGGCTATTTTATAAATGACATTGCCGAAGTCGAGGGTCGGTAGGATGGTCAGTTTTATGAGGGTATGTTTGGCAGCATGAGTGAAGGATGCTTTGTTGCGAAATAGGAAGCCAATTCTAGATTTAATTTTGGATTGGAGATGCTTAATGTGAGTCTGGAAGGAGAGTTTACAGTCTAACCAGACACCTAGGTATTTGTAGTTGTCCACATATTCTAAGTCAGAACCGTCCAGAGTAGTGACGGGCGGGCAGGTGCGGACAGCGATCGGTTGAAAAGCATGTATTTGGTTTTACTTGCATTTAAGAGCAGTTGGAGGCCACGAAAGGAGTGTTGTATGGCATTGAAGCTCATCTTGTGGGTTAGTTAACACAGTGTCCAAAGAAGGGCCAGAAGTATACAGAATGGTGTCATTGAGGTTTGTTGAGGTAGTATGTACATGAATGTATAGTTGAAGTGACTATGCCTATATGATAAACAGAGAGTAGCAGCAGCGTAAAAAGAGGGGTTGGGGAGGCACACAATGCAAATAGTCTGGGTAGCCATTTGATTACCTGTTCAGGAGTCTTATGGCTGTGTCAATTGTGTGTGTCAATTTCATGTCCCAACTCCCCAAGGGTGATCTGAAGGTTTTTATACCTACGGGCCTTGCAACAGGTGTGCTTCCAATACCATGGCCTCAGTCTATATCAGAGGAGGCTGGTGGGAGGAGCTGTTTGATGTGTTTGATTCCGTTCCATTCATTTCATTCCAGCCAGTACAATTTGAGCCCGTCCTCCTATAGCTCCTCCCATCAGCTTCCACTATATCTGGTCACACCACTCTTCTATCCACACTCATTCTCCTCATATGAGAACTCACCCTTCAAAGAATCATACTTGCAAAATATGCGTTCTTGACTAAATATGAATGATTTTGTGATTTATTTTATTTGAGGTTAAATATCATCATGGTGTATTCTTCTGTTTGCTTAAAGGCGCTACATGGCCATTAGGACGTCTGCATTGGCCATGCAGCATTTATGGTGATACAGCCTCTGCAGAAGTCAGGGCATTCTTGGTCTTCACCAAGCAGCGCAGAGCAGTTGTGAATTAAGTTTTCAAGGAAGTGAGTTTGTGTTTCAACAGGACCTCTCGCCCCCACCTACCATTAACCAATCATGTCAATGCGGAGCTATACAGAGCCCTCCCTCCGCATTTGTTATAAAATTTGAGAGGCGCATAGCGATGCGGTAGAGTTCAATTTGGTCTCTGCGTGCCTCTAGAGGATCCGGGATTGCGCCACTCCATAAGGCGCATCCGATCACATTTCAGATCAAGCCTAAATTGGCTCTTAATGCAATATTTATACTGAACTTTCTAGAGCGTCAACTTGAAACTGTTATGTAGCTTATGATACCAACATTACACGTGTTGACATCCGTGGACATTGACATTAACGTTCTTTTATTCTTAAAAAATGAAAACAATATAAGGCCACAGGTAATGAAACAACTTTATTTATTGAATCTTCCAGTAGAGACTTGATATTCATGGAATAAAACTGCTTTCTGGGAGTACTACTCAGCAAAAACAGCACAAAGAAAAAAAAGAAAGAAAAAAAAGAAGAGGCAACAATCCGTGAAAGTGCAGATAACAAGAAACAAGAAAACATATTCAAAAAATACAAAAATCAATACAACTTGTAATAGCAGATGGGGTTTTCTAAGCCTACAATAATTGAAAGACAAAAACAGTCTGCATTTTTTTTTTAAATGATCAAATCATGTATTAGGGCCATCAGTAATTTACTCACCAGTGAAACTACTATTTTTTTTTTTTGGTCAATAAGTTCTGAAGGATGCCATTGTTTTACGTGTCATAATATCCATAAACCCTGGCGGTCAAACAGAGAAATGGTTCCAATCGTTATTCTGCCATTCATTTTTCCCATAGGGGATTTTAGAAACATTTCAAATGAGGGCTGTATTTCATGAATGCTTACCCTGGCGTGGCGTTTTGACAACCGTGTAAATTTCTCTAGGACAAGGTGACTTAGTAATATATTCACCCCCAAAAATGAAACGCTAATTAGCTGCTAATGTGGCTATCATAAAGAACTATTAATGCCATGATGATCTGGACGAGCCTGCCGAATCGAGGCAAAGGTAAAAATCTCTGGATTAACTATCTAATGTTGGCTAAATGTAGTAATGAATAAATTGGTTATATTTCTTTAAATTAACAATTCTGTTATCTGTCTTGTGCAAGTTCTAAATGCACAATACCTGTTAGCAAAGGTATCAGCTAGTGATGACCTGCAGGAGCTTGAAAGGATTTGTAGTTTTGCATGATGTCTACTTTGATGTTAATTGGCATTGTCAAATCTCAGAGTAAATAGCATAATATAGTAAAAATCATAATCAAGAATAGAATAAGTGACTGTCGCCGGTTTCAGAGGCTTAAGTTAGTGACATTGAGGGCAGCGGTAAGTTTTGAGAGTAGGTCTAAGGCAACACTGGTAAGCACCACATCTCTGGATGATATCTGGGGCAAGATATCGGGATAAGTCACCTTGTCCAAGAGCGATTTACATAGTTATCAAAAACGTCACGCCAGGGTAAGCTTCAAAACACAGTCCTTATTTGAAGTGTTTCTAAAATCCCCTATGGGAAAAATGATTGGAACCATTTCCCTGTTTGACCACTAGGTTTTATGGGTATTATGACACCTCCACTGTGGGGCTCTATGTGACTCTACAATTGATTATTTTCTTTTTTTGCTGTACCATGCACAGCTAGGGTCAAACTGAACTATCATACGCTTGTGCCCGTCTCTGTCTCTGTCTCTGTCTCATGTCATTCTTCAGTCACAACCTAAACAAGCCAAACGGTGATTTGCTACACTAAACCAAACTACGCGTTTGCAAAACCGACTGCACAGCACTTTGATCTAATGTTGAGTATGACTAAAACACGATTCAAGTCGTTAAGTTCAGTTGTAACACAAGAGAAGTATTTATTTATGTACAATTTTTAAAATCTTATGTCCTGTGAGCACAATCCCACAATGCCCACCTCACTCTCCCACCCCGCTCCCACGGACGCCCTCTCCTGATTTCTCCTCATGACAGGGTTTGTAAATAATCTAAAGGGATTTTATGTAGGGGTCTTTTTCTTCAACTCTTTTTAATTTGCCAAAACCTAAAAAAAACAAAAAAATGTAGGGTTCTGGAGAGACATTTGTATTTACTGACCTCAGTATCTTCCTACGTTCTAAATATGTTCATAAGAAACATAATATTTCTACATTTTTTCATCCATATTGGTTGTCTTCCAATCCTTCCAATTCTGTACACATTTTTCATTGTAGCAACACATGAAACTGGCTTTATGGGTTTCCAATGTTAACCCAAAAAACAGGGGAAGGGGAAAGAAAGAGGGAAAAACTGCCAGAACAAGATCAGGGACCCATATTCACGTATTAGAGTGCTGATCTATGTTCAGGTCCCCCCAGTCCATATACATTTATTCATTCTGATCTAAAAGGCCAAACTGATCCTCGTTCAGACTCTTTCTGAATATGGGCCCCATATGAGGAGGATACTTTGCGTAATGCTAAATTGATGATTAGTTTATAATGATTCGAGTCTGATTGATAATTATTACAGTTGGTCACAAAGATCAAGTATCTTCCAGATGCTTCTATCTCACCCCCCCCCCCCACGTCCCAGTCTGCAATGTGCCCAATTTCAGACATAATCCCTCAAGTACAAACCCACCAGGGTTGGGGTCAATTCCATTTCAATTCAGTCAATACAGTAAATAAACCGAATTTCCAATTTTAATTTAGATTCTCTTAAAATTCCAGTTTACTTCCTGAATTGACTGATTTCAATTAGAATTGACCCCCAACCTGAAACCCACCCATCCCACTGGAACCTAAATGCTGGGTTTGGACAGCCCTGGGGCCTGGGGAAAGTTTTGTCTAGGACACGGAGGAGATGGGGTTGTGGGGGAGCCCATCTGGGTTAGCACCTTGTCCAGCCACTGCAGAGGACCGTGCAGGTGGATCTCAATCCAGCAGGGGGTGCTGGTCACGTCCTGGCGGTGGTACTCTGCACCCCAGCCCTGGGAGAGCAAGAGGAAGAGCGATATACTCTTTAGGGACAGGTATTATCATCATGGTTCTTTCAATCGTATTTCCTTTATTCTTTGAATTTTCTCGTCTTCATCTCATGACCCCATCATTCATTCTGAACCATTTAACATTATATTCTCTATATTATGGGATGTATGTCTATGACGGTTACCTTGACGAAGCTCATGCGGATGGTGCACATCTTGGTCAGCTCGTAGACAGCCTCAAACCCGTGGTTGACGGACTGGGCCAGCAGCTCAGCAAACTCCTGGTTGTTAAAGATCTTGAGGCTGCAGCCGCTGGGGATCTTACAGACGGTGGTGGGGTGGAAGCCATGGTGGTAGTTACAGTTCCGACTCTGGACGAAGATGCTGCTGTCACTCAGACATTCAGCATACACTTCACCACCCACATAGTACAGGTGGACTCCTGGGGAGAGGGGAAGAGAGGGTTACATGGGACTAGAATGGAGTAGAGTACAGTAGATTAGAATGGAATATTCTTGCCCTTGGCAACTTGCTTGGATTCTTAATTTGATCCATTAAAATGCTGATTGGACAGCACCACTCCTATTTAGCCACAGCCCATAACACACTGTATCTGAGCAGCTTACCGATCACTGCAGCTGTACATAGCCCATCTGTAAATAGCCCATCCAATCTACCTACCTCATCCCCATATTGTTTTTATTTACTTTTTTGCTCTTTTGCACACCAGCATTTCTACTTGCACATCATCATCTGCACATCTATCACTCCAGTGTTAATTTGCTAAATTGTAATTACTTTGCTACTATGGTCTATTTATTGCCTTACCTCCTTACTCCATTTGCACACACTGTATATAGATTTTTCAATTCTGTTATTGACTGTACTTTTGTTTATTCCATGTGTAACTCTGTGTTGTTGTTTTGTCGCACTGGTTTGCTTTATCTTGGCCAGGTTGCCGTTGTAAATGAGAACTTGTTCTCAACTAGCCTACCTGGTTAAATAAAGGTTAAATTAAAAAATAAACACTGACACTAACAATTGAACCAGTCCTGTGGACAGTGTGTCCATGGCCTTATATTTGGGATAATATAAGGCAATATAAGTGTTCCCTTCCATGGCCATTTTTACCTTTGCCAATGTGTCGCCGGGTGTTCTCTATGGTTGAGTTGCGGTTGACGTTGGAGAGGAGGCCCAGGCAGAAACGGTTGCGGTTGTTGGATGGGTCGGTGAAGCCGTCGACCAGAACGCTGGTAGAGTTGGCCTGGAACGCCTCGCCCACCCGGTTGTTCAACTCGTAGTACACTATAGAGCACCAGTGTTTAGGTTCCTCGTAGGCCACCGGCTGAACATCTAGGACAAAGGGAGGAGAGGAGACAGGGATGAGAGGGAGGTTGTTCAGCTTGTCGTACACTATGAAGCACCAGTGTTTGTCCTCCTCGTAGGCCACTGGCTGAACATCTGTACAGGATGTCAAACACACACAGAAAGGGTGAGATGTGTGTATAATCAGACACACACACTCAGGCACACACACACACAGGCACACACACACACACACACACACACACACACACACACACACACACACACACACACACACACACACAGTGAGACATTTAAGCACACATGCACGTGCAGATTGACTGGAGTGGCTCATGAGCATCAAGCATTCTGTTCTGATAAAGTTCAAGTCTGTCTGTATAGTCTGACTTTGAGCTGCAGTCTGATATAGCAGATGTTCATCTTTCATCTCCTTCTTCCTTTACTAGGATTAGAGAAAAAAAATGGTGATTTGTATGTCGATGACAAAACGTGGGAAAGGTGTATGAAATGTGTGGTATGTGACGTTAAGTCTCACACAGAGAGCTATAGGTCATGTTTGCATACAACAGAAACAGAAAATCAATGCTGACAAATCCATCCAACCCCAGTAGACTGACTGAGGTCAGTCTGGACAGGGCCAGTCTTGATCAAATACTGTCCACTGACTGCGGGCAGTCTAGTCTGGTCTGGAATCAGTATTTATTGAGTCAAGCAGTCAGTCAATAGACCAAGCCGGTGCCCGCCTGGTGCCGTCTCTCTCTGCCCGATATCTTGGGTGAGCTTTATGCCAGCTGGCCCCCTCTCTCTAAGGGAGGGAGGGAGAGTTTATCCAAGCGGCATACTCCTCCCTAACATCCTCTGCTGAGAGTAGCGGCCATCAGGTGTATTTGGTCTATGCTTTTCCTAGATCCATCGGCCCGGCCCACAATGGAAACGGCCCGGACCTCTAGAACACTACATAGGATGCAGCTTGGGGAAGGACAGACAATTCCCCAATCGCCACTTCCAGGGAGTATTTCTCCACACCCATTGCAATATCCATCTGTGTGGGTGGGGATACTACTGTGACTGGATGCGTAACAATTATATAGGGAGATTGGTAAGGAGATTGCAATACTGGTTTTAGCGAGCGTAAAACAGTTTGTACAATTCTGCCCAATACCTTGGCTGCTGAAAGTATCCACAGACTGTGTACTGTAGACACTTCAAAATTGCTTCAACTTCAAAAGTCAAACCCCTTTGACACATTATCTTTTGCCATGTAAACAGCCTGCATGACTGGTGGCATACATGACTTTTGCGTATGGACTGGCTGTTCAGATGTGTGATGTGTAGGAATGCCAGATCTCCACAGCAACTAACGATTGACTGAACCACAGTTGAGGTAGGTGGTAGCAAACAAGGGTTCTCAACAAGGTTTTTAAAATTTGAAACAAGTGTTTCAGATATAAAAGTTGGATGTAATTAGTGAGGCCAATTCTTAACGAGCTTTCAGTTAATTACCACCGGCAGAGATGATGTCAGCCAGAAGCTTTTAAAGGCCTCGTAAAAACTGCTCTGAGACCATACTTAATTGGCAGACTCTCTGATCTTTCCTAAGGGTTGCATGTATAGACTGACGCTTTTGTGTTCATCATACTAAAATCTAAAACCTAATGCCTCAAAATGGTGTGAGATACTCTGCTTTTCTGAACATGGATACGCATTCATGTTATTTTCCATTTACCCTGCATTAATGATCATATAAAATTCCCTTTTAATTGAATATATTAATATTATATTAATATATGAAGGAAATTGTTTTTTAGCTAATCTTTTCCAACTCATGATGTGCAATTTTGAAGGTCATCACATGAATCACCCCTTATTTTAACAGAGGGATAAAGCACTTAGGAGGGATAAAGCACTTAGATCCGTTTTTCTTACTAGCTTTACAGCATGCATGAGAACTTTAATGAACACTGCCACAAACCCCAACAACCACGACTACTTTTCAAGTGTTACTTTCAACTACATAGCCTATTAAAACTGAGTTTGATTCACCACGACAAATAAAAAGCAGTGTGTCATGGTTGCGTACTTGTACCCAGAAAACCCCTTGCACCTGTAGTACGAGCTGGTGGGGCGCTGACAGCTCTAAGAGGGTGATGTCACAGCTGATTACCTGGCCTGTTACTGATCTCCAGGGGCAACGCGGGGACCATCAGGTTGGTGTCCATGGGCTGAGGGCAGTCCTGAGTCATCCGCTCCTCTGGGGGCAAGTAGGCTGGAGGGGGGGTCTCTGGAGGAGGGCAGGGAGAGGGGTGAGAAGGGGTTTAAACCAGAGAGAAAGAAGTCTTCCAACTGTCACTGTATACTGAACATTGACTTACCAGCTTTATCTGTTTTAGAGCCTTTGGTTTAGTCCAACATGCTGACAAAAACACCTTTACCTACACCAGAGTTTCCCAAAGTCCTCGGGACCCCAAGGGGTGTACGTTTTGGGTTTTGCCCTAACACTACACAGCTGATTCAAATAGCCAACAGACTTTGATCATTTGAATCAGCCCTGTAGGGTTAGGGCAAAAACTAAAACGTGCACTCATTGGAGGACCGAGGACCGAGTTTGGGAAACGCTGACCTACACAGTACAGCTACCTGAATATTCCTGTCATACATCCTTTACTTACTGTCATCGCCTACAGTAAGTCTATTGCTGCTTAGCCTATTCCATTGTTTATATTGGATCAGCCATTTGCCAAGCACACACATATATACACTGAGTGTCCAAAACATTATGAACACCTGCTCTTTCCATGACACAGACTGACCAGGTGAATCCAGGTGAAAGCTATGACCCATTATTGATGTCACTTGTTAAATCCACTTCAGTCAGTGTAGATGAAGGAGAGGAGATGGGTTAAAGAAGAATTTTTAAGCCTGGAGACAATTGAGACATGGATTGTGTATGTGTGCCATTCAGAGGGTGAATGGGCAAGACACAAGATTGAAGTGCCTTTGAACGGGGTATAGTAGTAGGTGCCAGGTCAAACATTTTTGAGTGTGTCAAGAACTGCAATGCTGCTGGGTTTTCAAGCTCAACAGTTTCCCGTGTGTATCAAGAATGACCCACTACCCAAAGGACATTCAGCCAACTTGACACAACTGTGGGAAGCATTGGAGTCAACATGGGCCAGCATCCCTGTGGAAAGCTTTTGACACCTTGTAGAGTCCATGCCCTGACCAATTGAGGCTGTTCTGATGAGAAGGGTCTCATTAGAAAGGTGTTCATAATGTTTTGGACACAGTGTAGATACCCAAGAGGGGGATGGCATAATTCAACACATTGTTACCACACTAACCGTTATAAAAGTTATTAGTGAATTGTACCTGGCATCTGACCTGGCGGCTCACCTGGCATCTGAAATGGGCTGCCTGGGTCAGAGCTGGTGGGGGAGTGGGGGAAGGTTGCACTGCTACCACTACCAGGGGAGCCGGGGTAGCTGTTCCCCCCAGGGGAGTGTGTCTGTGTCTGGGGAAAGTTCATCTGGGTGTTCGCCTGGGAGAAGGACTCTGGGAAGGTGGCGTTCTGGGGCATGTGGGGCTCGTTCTGGTGCAGAGGGTTGCGGAAGCGTGGTAGCATGCTGTGTTTGGCATTGAACTCGCTATTCCGCGGGACCAACACCGGGGGCAGCACTGAGACAGAGGGGAAGGAGAGAGGACATCAGGGTCATGTTCAGTTGGCATGAAACTGAAGAAAACAGACAGAAACATGGAGGAACAACCTGGACTTGCCCAATAAGAAATACATTTTGTTTTCTGCTGTTAAATGTTTTCTGTTGTGTACTCTAATGAACACGACCCAAGGTTAGTTACAGGAGCAGTTTCTGTATCTCTATACTGCTTTGAATGGTAAGTTATGGCCCGATTCTGCACAAAATGTCTACAGGGTCTGTTGCACCATTGCATAGATAGACACTATATAACACATTCATAATAGGTGAGGCCAGTTTACGTTTCAAATGAAAGGCACATCCAAATACACTCTGCTCTATAATCAATATTCCAATCATTAAATATTCTAGCCTTTACAACTCTCAGCAGACCTATTATTATTCCCCATTTAGTTTCATTGAGATGTTCAGAGCCTTTTTAGTTGAATACCTGCTATGATGCAAAGGCTGACCCTGCTAGCAAGGGTATTGTGGGTAGCGAGGGTAGGGGGTTAGCCCTCTCTTTGTGTCCCTAAGCCCCATGAGTCCAGTTAGCGCACACACACACACACACACACACACACACACACACACACAGAGCCAGGAAGGACAGAGTTCTTTAATTATAGCATCATAAAATGCCTCTCTCTTTCTCTCTTTCCCTCCTCCCTCTCTCTCTATTCGCTGTGCACATTTGCAGATGCCCCTGCATTTTTGGAATTGCAGCTTGCAGCGTGTTGGTTTAGCCAGCAGTATTTGGCCTCTGTACCAGACATCCTGTTCAGAGAAAACATCTCTGAGGTGAGTGAGTCCATTTATGAAGAATCTATCACATGGAGAAAAATATGATTGTGGCTGGATGGTGATGTGAGGTCCATTCAGAGGTATGAGATCAGATATAAACCACTAGAGATCTGTTCCATGAATATCCACAAATAGGTAATTAATATATCATTAAATAATACTGAAACTAAGAGTTTTGTCAATGGAGGCAGATAGGCTAGTGGTTAAGAGCGTTGGGCTTGTAATCTGAAAAGTCGCTAGTTCAAAGCTCCAAGCTGGCAAGGTGAAAAATCTGCCGTTCTGCCCTTGAGTAAGGCAGTTAGTTAAACCCCAACAACAACTGCTCCCCAGTTGCCAATTATGTCCATTAAGGCAGCCCCCCACACCTCTCTGATTGGGTTAAATGCAAAAGACACATATCGGTTGAAATCATTCAGTTGTGCAACTGACTAGGTATCCGCTATCCCAATAAAATGCTACAATGAGAAAGATTACTGGTCAAAAGTTGTGTTTTAAATTCTAATTACAGCATATTCTGTTGACAAATTTAGTTTGAACGTAATTTTTTTTCCTATTGAATACTATTGCATAACCAAATCCCAAGGTCGAGTTCGAACCCTGGCTATTGTTCTATATAAAACTAGTGTCAGGGCGTTTCATGTTATCTGTTCTATCCTGGTGTTACTGCTTTGGGACTAGCTCTGTGTGTGTGTGTGTGTGTGTGTGTGTGTGTGTGTGTGTGTGTGTGTGTGTGGGGGAGGTGTGGACGGACAGGTGCTACAGCCCAGTTGTTAAAACAAGTGTGTGAGGCGGGCATCCGCTCCTCCCTCCCATTGTGTGTGGCTTCCTGTCCCCGTCTTCCTCAGAGAAACAACACGTGCGGTGTGTGTGTGTGTGTTCCCCGTCCCGACCGGCCGCACAGAGCATGCCAAAAACAAAGCCCTCATTCTCCCCCGGCTGGAATTTCCTGCTACACACACTACACACACACACACTCGCTCCCGTTCCTGTAGCACCCTGTGGACAGCTGTTTCTGTCTAGTCAGCTGGGCCTCATCTATTGCTTAGCAGACAGACAAAAGAGGACATTTGATGTCCCCTGTCCATTAGGGAAACAAATATCTTACGGTTTCACATACACACGTACATACACACGTGCATGCGTATAGGCACACACACACACATGCATAAATACAGTACACGCATGTAAGCACACACAGCTGATATTTCTGAGGCATATCTATAGTGTGTGGTGGTGTTTTGTTTCTCCTGACTCTCAGTTCAGACAGATTAGAACACCTGGCTGACATGGGGAGGATATGAAAGGGGGGGAGAACATCTGCAGAAACCATGGGAAGGGGAAAGCCACGAGCAGAGACGAGATAACATACGGCTGATGATAGGGGAGGAACAGGCTGCTGGGGTGGGTATGTTATGGGGTTATGTGTATGGTTCACCATTAATGTTTCATGTTCAAGAGTGATGTGAAGGATCATAGGAAATGTAGGAACTATCAAAACACATTTCGAAAGGGGTCATAAATCAAACTGGGGAATTGGGCTGGAAAGATCTAGTGGAGAAACTTTTGATATATTTACACAAAACTTAATTAAAAAGCATATCATCCTTGATGATAATTTTACGTTGACTTTTCACCACAACATAAACACTCTAATGCTATAACCCCCCCCACCACCACCACCCCACTCACCTGGACTATCCACTCTCTTGTAGTGGTACGGGTTGATGCAGACATCCTTCTGCTTGGAGCCAAATGGGTACTCACAGCACTCCAGAGCCTTGAGCTCATGATGAGACTGCAGGTCAGGCCACCTCCACACCCTACAGTAGATAACATGGGGTAAGCCCTTCCTGTGGGACACCTGGAGTCTTCCATCCAGAGAGCGAGGGATGGTGACACAGTTACTGGGCTGACCCGGGCAGCTCAGAGCCCTCTCCAACTCCTCCATTGCTCCCTTCTTCTTCTTCAGTTTCTTCACCAGCGCATCCACGGCTTTCTCCGCCCATTTTTCCTCTTCGTCTCCTTGTTTCCAGCCGAGGAGGCGCTTGACGGCCGGGCTGGTGAAGGAGAACAGGGAGGTGACGTTCATAGTGACGTTCGTGTCTGTCGCCTCTTGCGACCGTGGCGTTGTCGGGACGCTACACGTGAGTATGCGGGGTTGGGTTTTACAATGGAGAGATAGTCCACTTGGTGAGGGAAAATGTTGGAGGTTAAAAGCTGCTGTTGTATTTTTTTAGGTGCCACTGAGATGGCTGGGTAGTCCTTGGTGTTCAAAGCTTCAGGACAGAACTTCTGAACAGGACACCTAGGAGGAAGATGGAGGAGATTAAACCAATGCTAACGAAATCCATAACACTTCTAACATAGACAAACAGAGTTCAACAGATTCCCTTCAAGTGGACAGTTGAAGGAAGAGATATCAGTGTTTCCACTAATCTTGCCTGGAAAGCAACTAGCGACCCTCCAAAGGAAACAGAGTGATTCTCTCTATTGGCAGAACAACATTGGCCGGGCGAGGAGAGAGGGCCAATGATGTCACTGTGTTATGACTTCTGGGAATTGACAGCAGTGGGGTCACAATGAACACCGTCCCATTACAGTCAGCAGCCATTCTCCAGATAACTTCCTGTACACACGGCCCTGTTACCGTCACATAACCACTCTCAAATGTCACTCAGAGAGACCTCTGTTTCAATATCAACACAATATCAGCAAACTAAGTAGAATGAAGTCATGTATTGGGCATGCATTTTGGGAAGTATGCTAGAAAGGACATTAGATCATAGAACTCTGCCATATCAATGGGGCAGTTACATACAATTAGCTGCATTATCTAATAACATTCATTATCCAAATGATTTAGTTGAATAAGAAAATACACATAAAACATCAATTTAATTAGACCAACAAAGCAGAATTGTTGAGGTAGGATTTGGCCTACCTTGAAAGGAAACAGAACTTTATTGACTACACTGGGTTTTTATATTATCAAAAGAATGTTCTATAAAACACTCAGCAACAAACAGCTTTAAGTGCAGGAATCAGCTAGCGACATCCAGGCCAATAAAAGAGGAAATGCATGGTGAAATTCAGGACAAATGTGCCCCATTCACTGAGGTCCCCTGACACCAATTCACCAGGAGAAACAAGCCCACTCTCTCCTTCTGGAGGGGAAATAAGAGACCAGGGACTCAATAGTTATTTTTCCTTTTGTGGAATTCAGCAGTGGTGGAAGCCAGTAGCATTTTGGTTGAAGGATAGTATAGCCTACCCACTTTTCAGGTACCCACATAAATCTCACATTTATTGTGCATCCATTTCATTGTAAACATTATATACTGTATCTATCCACCACAACAGAAATACACACATGCACAAGTACGCACACACACATATTATATTTTTACACCCACTGAGTCAGGTACTGCTACTATTCCTACTACTACTACTATTACCACTGCTACTGCTACTACTAATACTTCTAATGCTACTACTACTACTACTGCTACTATTACTACTGCTGCTGCTACTATTACTACTACCACTACTATTATTACTACTACTACTACTATTACTACTGCTGCTACTACTACTACTACTATAACTACTGCTACTACTACTACTGCTGCTGCTACTATTATTACTGCTGCTAATACTGCTACTACTATTACTACTGATATCACTACTATTACTACTGCTACTACTACTACTGCTGCTGCTGCTACTATTACTACTACTGCTAATACTACGATTACGGCTGCTACTACTACTACTGCAACTATTATTACTGCTACAATTACTACTACTACTGCTGCTAATACTACGATTACTGCTGTTACTACTACTACTGCAACTATTATTACTGCTACAATTACTACTACTACTGCTGCTACTACTGCTATTAATACTGCTGCTACTACCACTATTGCTGCTACTTCTACTACTACTACTATTACTGCTACTGCTACTACTACTACTAATATTACTACTGCTGCTGCTACTATTACTACTACTTCTGCTACTATTACTACTACTACTACTACTATTACTACTACTGCTACTATTACCACTACTGCTGCTACTACTACTACTACTACTGCTACTACTACTATTCTTACTGCTACTATTACTAATAATACTACTACTAATATTATTACCACTACTACTACTACTATTAATACTGATACTACTATTAGTAGTAGTAGCAGTAATAGTAGCAGTAGTATTAGTAGCAGTAGGAATAGTAGTAGTAGCAGCAGTAGTGGTAATAGTAGCAGTAGTAGTAATAGTAATAGTACTACTACTACTACTACTACTACTGCTGCTACTACTGCTGCTACTACTACTGCTACTACAACTACTACTGCTACTAATAATACTAACACCACTGCTACTGCTATTACTACTACTACTACTATTATTACTGCAAATACTACTAATACTACTGCTGCTACTTTACTATTACTACTACCTCTAATATTACTACGATTGCTGCTACTACTGCTACTATTACTACTACTACTACTATGATTACTGCTGCTACTACTTCTACTGCTACTATTACTACTACTACTGCTACTACTACGATTACTGCTGCTACTACTACTACTGCTACTAATACTGCTGCTACTACCACTACTGCTACTACTTCTACTACAACTACTACTGCTACTATTTATACTATTACCATTGCTACTGCTTTACTACTACTACTACTACTGCAACTAATACTACTGCTGCTGCTACTATTACTACTGCTGCTGCTACTATTACTACTAGTATTACCTCTACTACTATTACTACTACTACTACTGCTACTACTACTAATACTACTGCTGCTACAATTACTACTACTATTGCCACTACTGCTGCTACTACTATTATTACTACTACTATTACAATTGCTACTACTACTATTACTACTGCTGCTGCTACTATTACTACTACTACTCTTACTACTGCTACTATTAACACTACTACTACAACTGCTACTACTACGATTACTACTGCTGCTGCTATTATTACTACTACTACTACTATTACTACTGCTACTACTATTACTACTACTACTGCTACTATTACTACCACTACTATTATTACAACTGCTGCTTCTGCTACTATTACTACTACTACTATAACTACTACTACTATTACCACTACTGCTGCTACTACTACTATTACCATGACTACTATTACTACTGCTGCTGCTACTATTACTACTGCTACTACTACTATTGCTACCATTACTACTACTTCTACTACTATTACTTCTGCTACTACTATTATCACTGCTACTACTACTACTACTACTGCTAGTACTACAGACTACTACTACAGACTAACAGGCAGTGATGGTTTCTGTGAGAACAGGTGCTGTTTACAACAGGGTTGTAGGCCTCCTTGCTCGCACACGCTTTTTCATTTCATCCCACAAATTGTCTATAAATCAAATAAAATTTTATTTGTCACATACACATGGTTAGCAGATGTTAATGCGAGTGTAGCGAAATGCTTGTGCTTCTAGTTCCGACAATGCAGTAATAACCAACAAGTAACCTAACTAACAATTCCAAAACTACTGTCTTATACACAGTGTAAGGGGATAAAGAATATGTACATAAATATATATGAATGAGTGATGGTACAGAGCAGCATAGGCAAGATACAGTAGATGGTATTGAGTACAGTATATACATATGAGATGAGTATGTAAACAAAGTGGCATAGTTAAAGTGGCTAGTGATACATGTATTACATAAGGATGCAGTAGATGGTATCGAGTACAGTATATACATATGAGATGTGTATGTAAACAAAGTGGCATAGTTAAAGTGGCTAGTGATACATGTATTACATAAGGATGCAGTAGATGATATATAGGATTGAGGTCAGGGCTTTCTGATGACCACTCCAATACCTTGACTTTGTTGTCCTTAAGCCATTACGTCACAACTTTAGAAGTATGCTTGGGGTCATTGTCCATTTGGAAGACCCATTTGCGACCAAGCTTTAACTTCCTGACTGATGTCTTGAGATGTTGCTTCAATATATCCACATCATTTTCCTGACTTATGATGCCATCTATTTTGTGAAGTGCACCAGTCCCTCCTGCAGCAAAGCACCCCCACAACATGATGCTGCCACCCCCGTGCTTCACAGTTGAGATGGTGTTCTTCGGCTTGCAAGCCTCCCCCTTTTTCCTCCAAACATAACTATGGTCATTATGGCCAAACAGTTATATTTTTGTTTCATCAGACCAGAGAACATTTCTCCAAAAAGTACGATCTTTGTCCCCATGTGCAGTTGCAAACCGTAGTCTGGATTTTTTTTATGGCGGTTTTGGAGCAGTGGCTTCTTCTTTGCTGAGCGGAATTTCAGGTTATGTCGATATAGAACACGTTTTACTGTGGATAGAGATACTTTTGTACCTGTTTCCTCCAGCATCTTCACATGGTTCTTTACTGTTGTTCTGGGATTGATTTGTACTTTTCGCACCAAAGTACGCTCATCTCTAGGAGACAGAACGCTTCTCCTTCCTGAGCAGTATGATGGCTGCGTGGTCCCATGGTGTTTATACTTGCGTAGTATTGTTTGTACAGATGAACGTGGTACCTTCAGGCATTTAGAAATTGCTCCCAAGGATGAACCAGACTTGTGAGGTCTACAAAAAAATATCTGAGGTCTTGGCTGATTTCTTTTCATTTTCCCATGATGTCAAGCAAAGAAGCAATGAGTTTGAAGGTAGGCCTTGAAATACATCCACAGGTACACTTCCAATGGACTCAAATGATGTATATTAGCCTATCAGACGCTTCTAAAACCATGACATCCTTTTCTGTCATTTTCCAAGCTGTTTAAAGGCACAGTCAACTTAGTGTGTGTAAACTTCTGACCCACTGCAAATGTGATACAGTGAATTATATGTGAAATAATCTGTCTGTAAACAATTGTTGGAAAAAGTATTGTCATGCACAAAGTAGATGTCCTAACCAACTTGCCAAAACTATAGTTTGTTAACAAGAAATTTGTGGAGTGGTTGAAAAACTAGCTTTAATGACTCCAACCTAAGTGTATGTAAACTTCCGACTTCAACTGTAGCTATGGGATCTTTCTCTCTGTCATCACCACCGCCTGCATAGCAGCGACATCACTTCCAGTTTAGGCCTGCAGGTCTCTCCACAGGTAGAGAGGGAGAACATTCAGAGGACTGAAGAAGAGAGGACAGATGTTTCTGTCTCTCATGGTGGGCAGCACATTTCCTATTGGGTTGACGACCTCTCCATGGGTGGACAGGGGGATGGGAAAGGTTATGATGGGAAAGGGATGGTAAAAACGTTGTCTCAGTGTTGTTATGTGATCTTTAACTGACCTTTACATGTATTCTGTATACCAGTGGAGGCTGCTGAGGGGAGGACAGCTCATAATAATAGCTGGAACGGCGCAGGTGGAATGGAATCAAACGCATAGTACCATTCCACTAATTCCACTCCCTCCATTACCACGAGCCCGTTGTCCCAAATTAATGTGCCACCAGCCTCATGTGCAGTATACATATACAGTACCAGTCAAAAGTTTGTACACCTACTCATTCAAGGGTTTTTCTTTTCTACATTGTAGAATAACAGTGAAGACATCAAAACTATGAAATAACACATAGAATCATGTAGTAACCAAAAAAGTGTTATATTTTAGATTCTTCAAAGTAGCCACGCTTTGCCTCGATGACAGCTTTGCACACTCTTGGCATTCTCTCAACCAGCTTCACCTGGAATGCTTTTCCAACAGTCTTGAAGGAGTTCCCACATATGCAGTTGGCTACTTTTCCTTCACTCTGCGGTCCAACACATCTAAAAAATAAAATTAAAATAATCAGACCATGGACTCATCAGACCAAAGGACATATTTCCACCGGTCTAATGTCCATTGCTCATGTTTCTTGGCCCAAGCAGGTCTCTTCTCTCTGAACTTATCCTCTGCAGCAGCGGTAACTCTGGGTCTTCCATTCCTGTGACGGTCCTCATGAAAGCCATTTTCATCACAGCGCTTGATGGTTTTTGCGACTGCACTTGAAGAAACTTTCAAACTTTCTAGAAATGTTCCAGATTGACTGACCTTCATGTCTTAAAGTATTGATGGATTGTCGTTTCTCTTTACTTATTTGAGCTGTTCTTGCCATTATATGGACTTCGTCTTTTACCAAATAGGGCTATCTTCTGTATACCACCCCTACTTTGTCACAACACACCTGTTAATTGAAATGCATTCCAGGTGACTACCTCATGAAGCTGGTTGAGAGAATGTCAAGAGTGTGCACGGCTGTCATCAAGGCCAAGTGTGGCTACTTTGAATAATCTGATTTGTTTAACCTTTTTGGGATAGGGGGCAGCATTTTCACTTTTGGATGAATAGCGTGCCCAGAGTGAACTGCCTCCTACTCTGTCACAGATGCTAATATATGCATATTATTATTAGTATTGGATAGAAAACACTCTGAAGTTTCTAAAACTGTTTGAATGATGTCTGTGAGTATAACAGAACTCATATGGCAGGCGAAAACCTGAGAAAAATCCAACCAGGAAGTGGGACATCTGAGGTTTTTAGTTTTTCAAAGCTTGGCCTACCAAATACACATTCAGATATGGATAAAGTTGCACTTCCTACGGCTTCCACTGGATGTCAACCGTCTTTAGAAACTTGAATGAGGATTCTACTATAAAGGAGTGGCTCATGAGACCTATTTGAGTCAGTGGTCTGGCAGAGTGCCTTGGTCTCATGACGCACGCTCCCGACAGAGTTACCTCTCGTTCCAGTGTTTTTCTGAAGACAAAGGAATTCTCCGGTTGGAACATTATTGATGTTTTATGTTAAAAACATCCTAAAGATTGATTCCATACATCATTTGACATATTTATAAAGGACTGTAATGGAACTTTTCAAGTTTTTGTCTGGATGAAGTGCCTGCGCCTCATGAAGATGGATTACTGGGCTGAACACGCTAACAACAAGTGGCTATTTGGACATAAATGATGGAACAAATCAGTAATTTATTGTTGAACCGGGATTCCTGGGCGTGCCTTCTGATGAATATCATCAAAGGTAAGTGAATATTTATGGTGTTGTTAATAACTTTGTTGATTCCAAAATGGCGGATATTCCTCTGGCTGTTTTGGGTTCTGAGCGCCGTTCTCAGATTATGCTTTTTCCGTAAAGTTTTTTTGAAATCTGACACCGCGGTTGCATTAAGGAGAAGTCTATCTTTAATTATGTGAATAACACTTGTATCTTTTATCAATGTTATTATGAGTATTTATGCAAAATCACTGGATGTTTTGGAATCAAAACATTACTGCACGTAAGGCGCCAATGTAAACTGAGATTTTTGGATATAAATATGCACATTATCGAACAAAACATACATGTATTGTGTAACATGATATCCTATGAGTGTCATCTGATGAAGCTCATCAAAGGTTAGTAATTAATTTTATCTATATTTCTGCTTTTTGTGACTCCTATCTTTGGCTGGGAAAATGGCTGTGTGTTTTTGTGACTTGGCTATGACCTAACATAATCATATGTTGTGCTTTAGCTGTAAAGCATTTTTTAAATCGGACACGATGGGTAGATTAGCAAGATAATTTATCTTTAATTTGCTGTATTGAAAATAGTAAAAAATAAAGAAAAACCCTTGAATGAGTACGTGTGTCCAAACTTTTGACTTGTACTGTATGTTACCCAGAGCATTTTTCCAGAAAATATGTATTTTTAAGTTGTAGATTTTATTGTGTATTTATTACTTTTGTAAATTGTGTCAAATAATTCAGCATTAGCTGCCATTGATACTGTGTCGCCTTACTGAATTTGAAATAAACCATTCTCTCTCTTACAGGTTTTCCCACCATTCTGGGATGAGATTCCCTTTTGTAACGGTCGTCGTTGCATGAAGGATCGGACCAAAGCGCAGCGTGGTAAGAGTTCATGATTTTTATTTTAACTGAACAATGAAACAAAATAACAAAGAGCAAAACGACAACGAACAGTTCTGTCAGGTGCAGAAACACAAAACAGAAAATAACTACCCACAAAACACAGGTGGGAAAAGGCTGCCTAAGTATGGTTCCCAATCAGAGACAACGATAGACAGCTGTCCCTGATTGAAAACCATACCCGGCCAAAACAAAGAAACACAAAACATAGAAAAATGAACATAGAATGCCCACCCAAATCACACCATGACCAAACCAAAATAGAGACATAAAAAGCTCTCTAAGGTCAGGGCGTGACACCTTTTTATGAACGGAACAGGAGAGAAAATTAAAAAGTAATGATACACAACTCAATACAAAAGACAGCTCTTGTCTGTCAATCTCAAACACAACCCTGCTTTGATGGGTCAGTCAGACAGTCAAACAGAGAGTCAGTCAGATAGTCAGACAGTCAGTCACTCAGACAGTTGGTCAGACAGTCGGTCAGACAGACAGTCAGTCAGTCAGTCAGATAGTCGGTCAGACAGTCAGTCACTCAGACAGTTGGTCAGACAGTCGATCAGATAGTCAGTCTGACAGTCGATCAAATAGTCAGTCTGACTACCTTTATTTAATCTGTATTTAACTTGGCAAGTCAGTTAAGAACACATTCTGATTTTCAATGACTGCCTAGGAACGGTGGGTTAACTGCCTTGTTCAGGGGCAGAATGACAGATTTTCACCTTGTCAGCTCGGGCGATCCAATCTTGCAAATTTACAGTTAACTAGTCCAACGCAATAACGACCTGCCTCTCTCTCGTTGCACATTCTTTGCGTTTTGCCAGCAGCTCTTCGTTGTGCGTCAAGCATTGCGCTGTTTATGACTTCAAGCCTATCAACTCCCGAGATGAGGCTGGTGTAACCGAAGTGAAATGGCTAGCTAGTTAGCACGCGCTATCTTCAAACTTCACTCGCTCTGAGCCGTGGGGTGGTTGTTTCCCTTGCTCTGCATGGGTAACGATGCTTTGAGGGTGCTGTTGTCGTTGTGTTGCTGGTTCGAGCCCAGGGAGGAGCGAGGAGAGGGACGGAAGCTATACTGTTACACACACTGGCAATACTAAAGTGCCTATAAGAACATCCAATAGTCAAAGGTATATGAAATACAAATGGTATAGAGAGAAATAGTCCTATAAATTCTATATCAACTACAACCTAAAACCTCTTACCTGGGAATATTGAAGTCTCATGTTAAAAGGAACCACCAACGTTCATATGTTCTCATGTTCTGAGCAAGGAACTTAAACGTTAGCTTTTTTACATGGCACATATTGCACTTTCACTTTCTTCTCCAACACTTTGTTTTTGCATTATTTAAGCCAAATTGAACATATTTCATTATTTATTTGAGGCTAAATGTATTGTATTGATGTATTATATTAAGTTAAAATAAGTGTTCATTCAGTATTGTTGTAATTGTCATTATTACAAATATACGTTTTTTTTGTAAATCGGGCCAAATGAATCGCTATCGGCTTTTTTGGTCCTCCAATAATCGGTATCGGCGTTGAAAAATCATAATCGGTCGACCTCTACTCCAGACCAGTTGCAAAAAAACAACTCATAATCCAATTCAGATGGAGGATTCCAGGAAAGTAGAGAGTGATAGACTGTAACAGGAACATCTGGACAGACAGGGCTCTCGACCCAGTCACCTACTGTCAACAACATCACACTTGGATGAGATCTTCTGGATTTCTCCAGTCCAGACCTTACTTGGGTATTTCCAAACCTGAGGAGCTGAAGGGAATAGGTGTGACTTTCGCACACAGTTAAAAACGGTATGATTTATTTAGCTATTTCAGTCCCCCAAAAAAACAGGACGTTTCTTCTGTCAATTACCATCATTAGAATCTACTAATCTCCAACCTGAGGAGGATCTATAATGTATGACCGATATATGATCAGAGTTTGATCATCATTACTGTATGAAAAAGGTCAAAATGGGATTGTATTCACGCTTGAAACAGACAATGCTCATATGGGGTTGTCTGTGGACCAGTCAAAATAGAATGGGGCCGGTGTTGTGCCCTACTCTGGACTGTATAGAATGGGGCCGGTGTTGTGCCCTACTCTGGACTGTATAGAATGGGGCCGGTGTTGTGCCCTACTCTGGACTGTATAGAATGGGGCCGGTGTTGTGCCCTACTCTGGACTGTATAGAATGGGGCCGGTGTTGTGCCCTACTCTGGACTGTATAGAATGGGGCCGGTGTTGTGCCCTACTCTGGACTGTATAGAATGGGGCCGGTGTTGTGCCCTACTCTGGACTGTATAGAATGGGGCCGGTTTTGTGTCCTACTCTGGACTGTATAGAATGGGGCCGGTGTTGTGCCCTACTCTGGACTGTATAGAATGGGGCCGGTGTTGTGCCCTACTCTGGACTGTATAGAATGGGGCCGGTGTTGTGTCCTACTCTGGACTGTATAGAATGGGGCCGGTGTTGTGTCCTACTCTGGACTGTATAGAATGGGGCCGGTGTTGTGCCCTACTCTGGACTGTATAGAATGGGGCCGGTGTTGTGCCCTACTCTGGACTGTATAGAATGGGGCCGGTGTTGTGCCCTACTCTGGACTGTATAGAATGGGGCCGGTGTTGTGCCCTACTCTGGACTGTATAGAATGGGTCCGGTGTTGTGCCCTACTCTGGACTGTATAGAATGGGGCCGGTGTTGTGCCCTACTCTGGACTGTATAGAATGGGTCCGGTGTTGTTGTGCCCTACTCTGGACTGTATAGAATGGGGCCGGTGTTGTGTCCTACTCTGGACTGTATAGAATGGGGCCGGTGTTGTGTCCTACTCTGGACTGTATAGAATGGGGCCGGTGTTGTGTCCTACTCTGGACTGTATAGAATGGGGAGGGTTTGGGCTACTCTGATAAACCTAGCTTAGCTTTATACAGAATGTTCTGAGAACAGGAGTGGTAAAAATGTAAATGAGAAACCAAAAGTAATGTGATGGGTAAGGTTTCAGTATCACCTTATTAGTCATCAGACACAAAAACTTGGTTGGTTACTACAGGCGACCCCGTAGATCTGTGATAATCTGATATCCGATCCCCCTCCTAAAGGTAAGGCTGACCTACACTTTTCTTTCTTCCCTAAATCACATTAACCTCCCAAACATCTTCCAGCCCAGCAGTCCCCTTCTCTAACCTCTCTTACCCAACACATACTTAGGGTGTGTCCCAAATGGCACCCTATTCCCTACACAGTGCACATAGTGCTATGGGCCCTATAGGTTGTGTAATATATAGAGAATAGGATGCCATTTGGGATGCAGAGTTACGCCTCTCCCTTACACAAGTAGGGCCCAATGAAGCATCACACAAATATCTGTAGCGGACAGGTTCCAATCTTATCCGCCCTCTGCCCATTTAAGCTGAAACACGCCGCCGTTTACACAAGAGCTCCATAAAAGTGCCCAGGCAGAGCTATCTATCTATCTTCCTTCCTTGCCTGCCATTCATCCAGCCTGTATTGGGTTAGTGCGCTAACTGCTGCTAACGCTAACCCTTTGGTGAGTAGTTAGCATAGCCAGGCAGAATTAATGGGAGTCAGAGGGATCTAATAGGTTATCCCATGATCACATGTCATTGACAAGGCCTGTTAGCCTGACCTGTGCCGTTCCAAGCCTGCGCTAGCTGCTAGCCACCAATCCCTACCAACCCCATTGATCATTTAGCGCTAGCTGCTTCAGTCACTGCTGTTAATCAATTTAGGGGCCGGGGCTGTAGGATGAGGAGCCAGTAATGATGCTCTCTGCTCTCTCCCCAGAGACGGGGCATTATAAAGAAGTTACATTATTTATCAGCAGGGCCTGGACGGGGCCTCCATTAGCCCCCACTCAATTGAGTCGCTGGCTATGAAGGGAGGAGTGGATGGAGAGAGGAATAAAGAGATGCAGAGAGATAAAGAGGAGAGGAGAGAGGAATGAAGAGAGGTAAAGAGGAGAGGAGAGAGGAATAAAGAGATGCAGAGAGATAAAGAGGAGAGGAGAGAGGGATGAAGAGAGGTACAGAGGAGAGGAGAGAGGGATAAAGAGATGGAGAGAGATAACAAATAGAGGAGAGAGGGATGGGAGAGGAGGGTGTGTGTGTGCGTGTGTGTGCAAGTGTGTCTGAGAGAGAGAAAAAGAGTGAACAGAGAGACCGAGGGAGGAAAGAGAGAGAGAGAGAGAGGGGGAAAGAGTGAGGAGAGAGAGAGAGGAACGAGGGAGGAGAGCGAAGGGGGATGCAAATTCTCGTTAATACACACACTGTCTAGCCTCTCGGCGTAAACCTTCCACTTCACACAAGAGTGTTCCCTCTAACTGTCAGCTCAGCAGCCCAACACAAATAGTGACAATACGGCTTCGTTGTGCTGTCTCCCTCTCACTCTGTGTGGCCTGACCCATCGCCTTTGAGGAGGTGTAATGTGTACACAGATAACAATCATCAAGTACCAAAACTGGATATCAAAATTCAATGAATGAGTATCGATGAATGATCTCCAAAAGGCAGCCGAGAGAATGTGTTTCGACAAGCAAGCCCTCACGAACTAGGCTTACCCACAACACCACAACACCCAAACAACCATTCCTCCCCAGCCTCTACAGTAGACAGAAATAACCAGACAGACAGACAGGAAGACAGAGAGGTGTTGCCCTTGGTGACTAGACACAGCATTGACCCAGGAGGTCTACACAAATCTAGGGTCAGTTATCACACACGCACATGTGAGCACACACACACATCCACCACACCTCATGTTCGCCACAAACATAACTCACCCACTGTAACCAACACATGGGCTATCAATCAGCTATCCCAACTAGAGGTCGACCGATTAATCGGACTGGCCGATTAATTAGGGCCGGTTTCACGTTTTCATAACAATCGGAAATCTGTATTTTTGGACACCGATTTAGACGATTTTTCTTCTTTTTTTTTACACCTTTATTTAATCTTTATTTAACCAGGCAAGACAGTTAAGAACACATTCTTATTTTCAATGACGGCCTAGGAACGGTGGGTTAACTGCCTTGTTCAGGGGCAGAATGATAGATTTTTACCTTGTCAGCTCGGGGATTCAATCTTACAACCTTACAGTTAACTAGTCCAACGCTCTAACCACCTGCCTCTCGTTGCACTCCACGAGGAGACTGCCTGTTACGCGAATGCAGTAAAAAGCCAAGGTAAGTTGCTGGCTAGCATTAAACTTATCTTATAAAAAACAATCAATCAATCATAATCACTAGTTAACTACACATGGTTGATGATATTACTAGTTTATCGAGCGTGTCCTGCGTTGCATATAATCGATGCGGTGCGTATTCGTGAAAAAAGACTGTCTTGCTCCAATGTGTACCTAATAGAGGTCGACCGATTAATCGGAATGGCCGATTAATTAGGGCCGATTTCAAGTTTCATAACATACGGAAATCTGTATTTTTGGGCGCCGATTTGCCGATGTTTAAAAAAACAAAAACATTTTACACCTTTATTTAATCTTTATTTAACTTGGTAGGTCCGTTAAGAACACATACTTATTTTCAATGACGGCCTAGAAACGGTGGGTTTAACTGCCTCTTTCAGGGGCAGAACGACAGATTTTCACCTTGTCAGCTCAGGGGATCCAATCTTGCAACCGTACAGTTAACTAGTCCAACGCAATAACGACCTGCCTCTCTCTCGTTGCACTCCACAAGGAGACTGCCTGTTACGCAAATGCAGTAAGCCAAGGTAAATTGCTAGCTAGCATTAAACTTATCTTATAAAAAACAATCAATCATAATCACTAGTTAACTACACATGGTTGATGATATTACTAGATATTATCTAGCGTGTCCTGCGTTGCATATAATCTGACTGCTCATACAAGTATCTAAGTATCTGACTGAGCGGTGGTAGGCACCAGCAGACTCGTAAGCATTCATTCAAACAGCACTTTTGTGCTTTTTGCCAGCAGCTCATCGCTGTGCTTCAAGCATTGAGCTGTTTATGACTTCAAGCCTATCAACTCCCGAGATTAGGCTGGTGTAGCCGATGTGAAATGGCTAGCTAGTTAGCGGGGTGCGCGCTAATAGCGTTTCAAACGTCACTCGCTCTGAGACTTGGAGTGGTTGTTCCAATGGCTCTACAAGGGCCGCGGCTTTTGTGGAGCGATGGGTAACGCTGCTTCGAGGGTGGCTGTTGTCGATGTGTTCCTGATTCGAGCCCAGGTAGGGGCGAGGAGAAGGACGGAAGCTATACTGTTACACTGGCAATACTAAAGTGCCTATAAGAACATCCAATAGTCAAAGGTATATGAAATACAAATAGTATAGAGAGAACTTGTCCTATAATTCCTATAATAACTACAACCTAAAATTTCTTACCTGGGAATATTGAAGACTCCTGTTAAAAGGAACCACCAGCTTTCATATGTTCTCATGTTCTGAGCAAGGAATTTAAACGTTAGCTTTTTTACATGGCACATATTGCACTTTTACTTTCTTCTCCAACACTTTGTTTTTGCATTATTTAAACCAAATTGAACATGTTTCATTTTATTTGAGGCTAAATTGATTTTATTGATGTATTATATTCATTATGTTAATTCAGTATTGTTGTAATTGTCATTATTACAAATTTTAAAAAATCGACCGATTAATTGGTATCGACTTTTTTTGGTCCTTCAATAATCGATATCGGCGTTGAAAAATCATAATCGGTCTACCTCTAATCCCAACCATCCCAGGCATTTGGGGTAAGTGTTGTGTTTGTGGTGGTTGGGATGGTCGGGAGGACACCTCAGGCCAACACATCATGAGGGGTCTGGGAGGGGTCGGACATATAGAGAAGGGCTATTCTGAGGATGCCTCTGTCTGAACTGAGAATGATGTTATGGCTGGAATGTGGTTAACTTGTTTATTCCTATAAGGGGGAAATGTCTCTCCAAGTCCACCATGTGCTGTACCAGACTGAATACAGGAGATGTCCACCTATAGATGAACAGAAGAGGAACTGAGAAACGTGCCATTTCCTCTGTATAAGATCTAGGTTAAATGTCTAAGCTAAGACTGGACTCATTTTACAGTGTTAACTACACAGAAGAATACCTCATTCTCTGAGATAATGCTGCATATGAATGATCAATATCACTATCAACACTGGGATTTAGAGATACAGTAGACGTGTCCCTTTCACTCCTTCTATTATCCTGTCTTTAGCGAACCCAACAGCTATCTGTTATCAGACCATTGCAGAAATATCACATCTTTATAACTATGTAACACATGCATTGCATCACAATCGTTATATCTATTTAAAAGTGTGAATAAAGCCAAACTGTCAGTCCACCACAACAACAACAAAAAACAGAAACAAATTGTTCATTTAACACAAACCTGAATTTGACAAGAATGCTGCAGGATTCAACAATTGTACTAAATCATGGACAAGGACAAATTCCAGTCCTTTGAGTAATCTGATATGTCATCTTCAATGATGTCAGGAGATCTGGCCCTGCTGCTCAGGGTCTCACAGTCACACAGGCTCGCTCTGCATCCATGAGACATGGAACACACACACACACAATGCACGCAGCACGCACGCACACTAACACATGCATGTGCACGCGCGCGCAAACACACGATGGAAAAGATAGATAGCCTATATTGATTATTTAAAGCAAGTCATTTAGCAATGAGACACAGCTTCCCTCCAAATGGACACTGACGTTGAGATGAAGATCACTGTTAATACCCAATTAAATATCGCAAATCTTGATTTTGCATCTTGGTTTTGCTGCTAAATGCATGATGCATGAACATAAATCAAATAATCTGCATGACATTTACAGATGGAAAGTAAACATGTGTGTCACAAATCTGATGTTGATACTATTTCTGAGTACAAGAGGCGTACATCAGTAGCATATTAGATTTAATCACAACAAATACAGATGGACAGACTGATATCAAACATCATACCAACACAATGCATCACAAAGGTTAACCATCAATGCAGACTGACACATTGAAATACACACATTGTGCACACTATGAATATTTTTTCACAAGTACGTGTTCCAACTGCAGGATACACGACAATACAATGTTACAAATATGAAATGAATCCCACATTCTACTAACGTTAATTGCCAATCAATCTCTGTTGCCAAATATGATAGACAGAAAAGTTTGAAGCCTCAAAATACACTTTCACTGTCTCTATCCCTTTTAAAAAGTTGCAAATATTATTTTCTTATAAGCAATAGATCTAGTCAACCGAACATACTCATTCCCCCGTGGTTGTTTATGTTTTGACGGGTGAGAAATAAAGTTTACAGTACCTTATAAACAGCTATCAAGCTCGCTCTCAACGCTCCCATACTATACCGCTGCCTGTCTCTGGTCTCCTCGCGCTGGCGTCAGGGAGTCGCAGGGCCGTCGCACCCTCCGCGGAGCGCCAGTATCATGCCGCGGGATACAGTTTGGGGCGGCCCATGAATAACAAGACCTACTTTTACACATCTAACATTTTCATGCACTGTGGAATGGATTATGTAACTATAAAACAATGTATTCTTTCGTGGAGTTTTTTTTATAGCTCTTTTGCTATTTTGGCAGTGGAGACTAGTGGAGCGCCAAGTTGATTGCCTGTAGAGGACTATATACTCATCGGACTCCTGTTTTGTCGTTAAAAGATAGTTATGTGCTGCATCTTTTATGTGCAAATTGCATGAATGAGAAAAGAAGTACAGTTAGCATATTTATTTTACGAAGCTGTGAACATTTTTGAGGGTTTGATTCACTGTGATTAGATAGCAGAACATTCTTGCAGATGGATTGGCACAGCTGTTTTTGATGAACAGTTGCATTTATTCAAAAAATACATTTATTGCCATTGATGTATTACTGATTCAACAAAATGGCCACACACATTCACACACTGTAAATAAAGATTGTGATCATTTCTTGTCGAAGGAATGCATAGAATAAATTATAAATTAATGCATATAACCAACATAAAAACATAGGTTTTTACTACGCTTTTGTTCAAAGTTACTTACAGTCAAGCATATATACATATACATTCTTATATTATACTGAAGAAAAATATAAACACAACATGCAACAATTTCAAAGATTTTACTGACTTACAGTTTATATAAGAATATCAGTCAATTGAAATAAATAAATGAGGCCCTAATCTATGGATTTTACATGACTGGGCAGGGCGCAGCCATGGGTGGGCCTGGAAGGGCATAGGCCAACCCACTCGGGAGCCAGGCCCAGGCAATCAGAATGAGTTTTTCCCCCAAATGGGGCCTTTTTATAGACAGAAATATATATGGTCTCAGACGATCCCTCAGGTGATGAAGCCGGATGTGGAGGTCCTGGGCTGGCGTGGTTACAATGTGGTCTGCGGTTGTGAGGCCGGTTGGACGTACTGCCAAATTCTCTAAAACGACGTTGGAGGTGACTTATGGTAGAGAAATTAACATGTAATTTTCTGCCAACAGCTCTGGTGGACATTCCTGCAGTCAGCATGCCAATTTCACGCTCCCTCAAAACTTGAGACATTTGTGGCATTGTGTTGTGTGACAAAACTGCACATTTTAGAGTGGCCTTTTATTTTCCCCAGCACAAGGTGCACCTGTGTAATGATCATGCTGTTTAATCAACCTATTCATATGCCACACGTGTCAGGTGGACGAATTATCTCGGCAAATGAGAAATGCTCACAAACAGGGATGTAATCAAATTTGTGCACAAAATTTAAGATAAATAATCTTTTTCTGCATATGGAACATTTCTGGGATCTTTTATTTCAGCTCATGAAACATGGGATCAGCACTTTACATGGTGCGTTTATATTTTTGTTCAGTATATATTCAATAACCAGAATATGCCAATTTACTGTAGACCTAATATAAGCTTATTTTCACCGCAAGTTAAAAATACACCTTCTGTCTCAGAACTGGATCAGTAATCTCTTGCAAATATGAGAGAAAGAGCGATAACACTGGTGTGGTTATCTGATGGAACGGATCTGTGCTAAGCTTGTTCTAGGTTCCCCTTCTTTGATTGTGGCGCGATAAGCACTATTTATGTAGTCGGGAGAACTAAAGTGTCTAAGGCAAGTGTCAACACAAAGGGCATGTTATGTCATGTCCTCATATAGGCTACCATCTCAAATGAACACCTTGCTCTAGGGGCTAGGCCTAAAGACAGTGTTTTAAAGTAAAGTGGAGAATGACAGCTGTGTTACAACTTAACAACAATGGGCCTGTGTTAAATGTGGGGAAAGACAGCTTAGTTTGTATCAACCCTCCTTTTGATAGTTGCACTGTCAAAAGAGAACGAAGCTGCAACGATTCATCAAACCATCTCATTAATACTGCATGCTAATGCATGAAAATAGACGTTAGGGTATCAGGCAGGCAGCAGGCAGGCTGGAGGACAGGAACATTAAGTTTAATTTCCTCTCTCAGATTTGTGTGAGAGAGATGATACTAGACTGCAGACATAAACCCATTTTATATGTATTGACTGAATTGATAGATAGGCTCAATACATAGGCTAATAATAATTACTGATAGTTTACAATTGTGGGATAGTGCACCATAGCCAAGCCTACATCTGGAAGCCTGTAAGAAAATGAAGCAAAGAAGAATAGAATACACTAGAATATGACATGATAGACTACAATATAATATAACATACTGGAATAGAACAGAATAGGCCTATGCCATGATGACAGTGAACCTGTCATTATCATAAAATTACCATTGATATAATTGATTAGAAATAGGCTAAAATAGATCTTCCTTTTAAGATGAATGATGATAAATTTCGTAGAATTTTTACCGGTCAAGTTTGACATGATTATTTGGCAAATTGGAGGGAATAGCCAGAGACAAGCCGGTGGAACTAGATTCTCCTCAGGACTACTAGCCGCGGAGGAAAACCGCTGAAATTGGAAGTTACTAGCGCAGGTTACGTCACAGGGCTGGCGACAGAATGTCTGAGTGAGGCGAGAGCAAGCTGCACGTGAACGTGAAGTGAAATCTGGGAAAACAGTGCGATGCGCGAGCGTGTTGGGAGCAGTTGAGGAGGAAAGACAAGGACTCTCGGAGGAGCCCTGAATTAGAATAAAATTGTCTGCAAATTTGATTACTTTGCTGTTTTAGAGCAGCAACAGTGTCTGTTTGCTCTTTCTTGTTCTGTCTGTAATTTTACAGACTGCAACTCACTGTCCAAATACTGTAAATGAATTTGTTTGCAAAGCTGGCAGCCACCCTTAGGCAAATATTTGCATTATGGCACCATCATATCTGATAAACACAGAGATAAAACAATGCACATGTTCTGTTCCAGACAGACTATCAGTGTCAGCATAATTGTAATCTATTGTAAAGTGGCTGTTCCACTGGATGTCATAAGGTGAACGCACCAATTTGTAAGTCGCTCTGGATAAGAGCGTCTGCTAAATGACTTAAATGTAATGTAAATGTAATCAATTTATCAAACCTATTTGAATCAGAACCTTTACAAGTTATTTTGATGACTTGATTGCAAAAGAATGTGTGCATTTGCTGATATACACTATATATACACAAAAGTATTTGGACACCCCTTCAAATTAGTGGATTTGTCTATTTCAGCCACACCCGTTGCTGACAGGTGTATAAAAATCATGCACACAGCCATGCACTCTCCATAGACAAACACTGGCAGTAGAATGGCCTTACTGAAGAGCTCAGTGACTTTCAATGCGGCACCATCATAGGATGCCACCTTTCCAGCAAGTCAGTTTGTCAAATTTCTGCGCTGCTAGTGCTGCCCGGGTCAACATTTAAGTGCTGTTATTGTGAATTGGAAACATCTAGGAGCAACACAGACTCAGCACGAAGTGGTAGGCCACACAAGCTCACAGAATGAGACCACCGAGTGCTGAAGCACGTAAAAATGGTCTATCCTCGGTTGCAACACTCACTACTGAGCTCCAAACAGCCTCTGGAAGCAACATCAGCACAATAACTTTTAATCGGGAGCTTCATGAAATGGGTTTCCCAGGCCGAGCAGCCGCACACAAGCCTAATATCACCACACGCAATGAGTCGGCTGGAGTGGTAAGCTCGCCGCCATTGGACTCTGGACCAGTAGAAATGTGTTCTCTGGAGTGATGAATCACGCTTCACCATCTGGCAGTCTGACGGACAAATCTGGGTTTGGCAGATGCCAGGAGAATGCTTCCTGCCCAAAGTATAGTGCCAACTGTAAAGTTTGGTGGAGGAGGAATAATAGAATGGGGCTATTTTTCATGGTTCAGGCTGGGCCCCTTAGTTCCAGTGAAGGGAAATCTTAATGCTACAGCATTCTGTGCTTCCAACTTTGTGGCAACAGTTTGAAGAAGGCCTTTACTGTTTCATCATGACAATGCCCCTATGCACAAAGCAAGGTCCAAACAGAAATGGTTTGTTGAGATCGGTGTGGAATAGAATGACAGACTCCTAGATTATGGCGGTCGGTATGACACTGGCCTTTCATGGAATGTTTGACTCATCCTAATTTTGATTAAACTCATTTGTCTAATCATATAGTCAATGGATACCATATATTGTTCTTCAGGAAACTGTTAACACAAGAAAAGGAAAATGCATCTGAACTGTAATATCATAGTAAAAGTCATTAGAGATTTAATGAAAGCAGGACTACGGGAAGAACTGGGAAATAGAGTCAACCCCCTTATCTTCCATACGCTGTCTCACCACCACTCTTTCTAGTGATGTGTGTGTGTGTGTGCGTGTGTCTTTTTCTTTCCTGAGATGTTCTATGACAGGTCCTATTGTTAGGTCATCACACAGCTGGATACCTCGGAGTGACGGAGAAGAGAAAAGATCTATTGGAGAGGTCGTCACCTTCCCATCTCTCTTTACCACACAAACACAGGCACGCACGCACACACACACACAAACACACACTGCCTGTGTACTAAATAATGGAAAGTGTTGCTTTCTAAGCACAGATCTAGGATCAGCTCTTCCCGAGATCAACTCTAACCAACAAAAAAAAGGTTCAATGCATATCTGACCCAGACCTAAGATAACCTACTACATCTGACTCAGTCTTAAACCTATCTGACCACTCCTTAGTGACCAGTGACCACTGATCTAAAATAAGACGATAGGTGGGTAACCAAAGGTGGGAACCAATGGTTAGTAGTGTGAGTCATTGACATCACTGGTATAGTGAGTCTTATGATCCTGGTACACCTGTTTTCATCTTAAACCTGTCCGTCCACTCCTTAGTGACCACTGATATAAAATGACTGAAATTAGACGCGATAGGTGGGAACCAATAAGAGGTGGAACCAATGGTTAGTGACTGTGGGCATTTAATATCATACACTTAATGTTGTGGGCGCATGGCCAGCCACTTTGATTTCACTTAGTTGTTTGAGATCAGAGGTCATGAGGACAGCCGTGCCATTGGCCCATTTAAAAGCATTGGAACTCAGCCTGTCTCTAGGCTAGACGGCATGAGGAAGAGCATAACTGGAAGGTTGGATTGCAGCACAGCGTTCCATAGACGTCCATGAATTGGCACGGGCATCAGAATGCTCTACGACGAACGATGACAGACATGTGTTTAGATGAGAGTGAGAGAGACCGGGCGGGCGGTGTGAGTGGGGACGTTGCTCCCCCCCCACCGGAGGACTTTGGCAGGCCTGGTAGGTTTTTCAGTAACGACAGGCATTCTGGCAGGCAGTGTATCAACCAGCTCGCATTTCAAACGGGCGCCTCTCTTGACGCAGCTTTCCACTAGTCCTTCTAGAAATAATGTTGGGAGTGGTAATATTAAAACTGTCTCTCTACGGGCTGAGGGATTACTATCTCCATCCAGTCACTGCACAGCACAATGCCCTAAGCCTTCCTCAGTAGCATACTGTAACATTCAGGTGTCACTCACTCATGTCAGTGACCACAACAAGCATATTGCTGTGTATATATCATTGGCTATTGTCATCATGACATTTACATTTACATTTAAGTCATTTAGCAGACGCTCTTATCCAGAGCGACTTACAAATTGGTGCGTTCACCTTAAGACATCCAGTGGAACAGCCACTTTACAATAGTGCATCTAAATCTTTTAAGGGGGGTGAGAAGGATTACTTTATCCTATCCTAGGTATTCCTGAAAGAGGTGGGGTTTCAGGTGTCTCCGGAAGGTGGTGATTGACTCCGCTGTCCTGGCGTCGTGAGGGAGTTTGTTCCACCATTGGGGGGCCAGAGCAGCGAACAGTTTTGACTGGGCTGCGCGGGAACTGTACTTCCTCAGTGGTAGGGAGGCGAGCAGGCCAGAGGTGGATGAACGCAGTGCCCTTGTTTGGGCGTAGGGCCTGATCAGAGCCTGGAGGTACTGAGGTGCCGTTCCCCTCACAGCTCCGTAGGCAATGATCGATCATCAATCATGACTCTCTAAATTGCAAAATAACAAGGCAGATTCATGCACACACAGCTATGTACTGACACGTGCACACACATGGGATGCAACAACAGAATGCATCAGTAGTACCCTACTATGTCACTTCTCCAGTATGACTCACACCCCAGCCTGTAAGGACACAAACACACACACACACACACACACACACACACACACACACACACACACACACACACACACACACACACACACGCCACTCCTCACCCCTCTGATCTGATCACAGGTCCGCTGGTGATTGCCGTTTGTCTCTGAGGACAATGTGCTATTTGTGAACCCGCCGTATGTAAACTGAGATGGCAGACTATCGGCTGTGTCTAAAAATCACGGTTGGGGCTGGTCCCCTGCCCCCACCCCCACCCAACTACCCCCAGAAGAGGCCCCAAGGCAGGGCACCATGGAGGGTGGTCTGGGCTGCCCCTGTCCCCAGGGTTTGGCGGGTTGGGGGAGGGGGGGGTAACTTTTGGGGAGAAGCGTCAGCTGCCATGGTCACTTGGTGGATGAATGGAATAGTCAGCATCAGACAGCAGCTCACGGCTGTCAGTCAAGGATGCACCCTGAAGCGATGGGTTTGTGGGCTACAACAGAGAAGGGAAGGTGACACACTGGGCCTCTCCTAACTGTGAGATGTGTTGTATTTTATTAGACACATGCTGGTGAATTCTCAGATAGACCTTCACTTTCAGGCATCCATCTCATGACCCATCCACGTTTGGTGTTACGGATGTGATTAGAAGACCACAGAACATTCTTCAAGGCCTTTGGAGAGGACACAACGCGGTAGCACACAACGCTCATTCAGAAGCTGCATTAAGGGGAATGGGGTAATGGATATAATTTACGGAGGGTTATACACAATATTCTTGTGAGGTGATGTCAGGGGTGACAAGATGTACCGTGCAAGGTTCTCCTCAACCAGTTAATGGATCTTTAATAGAGGAAGTGGAGGAAATGGATGATGTAACTATAGCCTTGTGATGACAGAACACCCTAAAGCTAATCATCTCATACTGTACATCCAGCACTATTCTATCTCTGATATAAACACAGAACACAACACTGATATAGTACAGTACTGTATGCCATACTAAATATGGATCTGCTTTCATTGTAGGGGTCACAATGGGGCAAATATTCGAGCTAAATCTGCTAGATTACATAGATGTTGTTTTAATGGAGTGCAGTGATGAGGTCATCTCTCACGAGACACGCACGCACGCACGCACGCACGCACACACACACACACACACACACACACACACACACACACACACACACACACACACACACACACACACACACACACACGTGTACATCTGGGAGTTGAGAGAGAGCATTGTAAGCGATAGCATCATGACGTCACCTCCTTTCCTGGATTGGCCTCCAAACACCAGAACGTACTGTAACAGCAGCGGGCAAAAATAGATCACAGTTCCCAAACAAAGCGGTGATGACTGAATTTAAAAAATGTAAGAATCACTCAGGCAGTGGTTGGAATTAGATCATTAGGGTACGTTTGGGGTCGACGTCAATGAGTACAGAGTAACACAAGGAGAGGGGCAGCTGGGGAAGTCATTAGATATAAGTTACTCATTCAAATGGATCGTGATACAGATTTAGCTCAATGAATGAAAAATGATTTATTGTTACAACACAATGATGGTCTTGGAGTAAGTACACCCTGTCCAGTCGAAAATAATATCAGGTGATAACTGCACCATCTCAAAGCAGGTCTGGTAAGACAAACAAATAAAAAGGGCCGCTGATTTCCAGAACTTTGAGGCGCAGCACACAATTAAGAGGCATACAACCGAACGGTTCAATGAACATTATTACGTTTCACCTATCATGAAATGCCTGTTAAAATGTCAGTATGTGTGGGTATAGCAGGGCTGTTGAATTGAATACTTGTTAAAGAAGCAGGTGCTTGGGGACATCCCTCCCTTGCTTTGTTGACCTTTAGGGGGGAGAGAGAGAGGCGAGCTGCACCCACCTACCCAGACTGAATGATGATGTCATGCCACCCACCTCCAGACCAGTGGTGAGTTGATCTCTGTAGCACCACACCTTAGCCCCCCTTGGCTGCATGTAGCTGTGTCCTCACTGCCCTGCACCCGAGGGAGGCAGGTGGAGGAACTAGGAGGGAGGTGGTCGTGGGGTTAGGGTCAGGGGTAATGTGGTTACAAGCTCAGTTAACTGCTCCAATCCAATCGTTATTGATTAGGGGTTGTTGCATCATTTTACTCCCTCCAGGGCAGACAGACCACCACTCTTTCCTCCCTCGCTACCCCCTCCAATAGTCTAGGTATTCACCCCCTCTCTCATCCTGTAGTATCTCCCCCCTCTCTAGTATCTTCCCCCTTTCTCTCTCTAATATCTTCCCCTCTCTCACTCTTCCTCTATCTTCCCTCCTTCCCCCTCCCCCTTTCTCTCCTCTAGTATCTTCCCCCTTTTCTCTGTAATATCACCCCCTTCTCTCTCCTCTAGAATCTTTTCCCCATTTCTCTCTCTATCTATCTTCCCTCCTCTATCCCCCCTCTCTCCCTCTAATATCTTCCCTCCTCTATCTTCCCCCTCTCTCGCTCTCTCTAATATCTTCCCTCCTCTATCTTCCCCCTCTCTCGCTCCCTCTAATATCTTCCCTCCTCTATCTTCCCCCTCTCTCGCTCCCTCTAATATCTTCCCTCCTCTATCTTCCCCCTCTCTCGCTCCCTCTAATATCTTCCCTCCTCTATCTTCCCCATCTCTCGCTCCCTCTAATATCTTCCCTCCTCTATCTTCCCCCTCTCTCGCTCCCTCTAATATCTTCCCCCTCTCTCGCTCCCTCTAATATCTTCCCTCCTCTATCCCCCCTCTCTCACTCTAATATCTTCCCCCTCTCTCGCTCCCTCTAATATCTTCCCCTCTCTCTCCTCTAGTATCTTTCCCCTCTCTCCCACCCTCTCTCTCCTCTAGTATCTCCCCCTCATATCTTCTCCCCATCTCTTTCCTCTAGTATGTCCACCCCCCCCCCCCCCCCTCTCTCTAGCATCCACTCCTCTCTCCCACCTCCTTCAGTGTGCAGCGCCTAGGCCTAAGGGGGAGACCCGTCCCATCGATCATGGCCAATTACCACAGCAACCCTCTCAGGACAGCACAGTGACAGGCAGACCTGGGTTCAAATACTATTTGAAATTTAACATTTAACATTTAAGTCATTTAGCAGACGCTCTTATCCAGAGCGACTTACAAATCACTTCAAATGATTTATTAGAGCGTTATTGAGTTTGCCTGGAGTAATGGAACCAGTAGAACAGTCGCACAGCTGTAAACCCAGTCCATCTAGAACCACAGGCAGGCCAAATCAACAATTAAGTATTTGAAAGATTTCAAATAATATTTGAACCCAGGTCTGCTGTCTACAGATCTCCAATAACCTCTCGTCTACTGTATACTTCACTTTATGAGTCCTCTGAGTAGAATGGAGAGGATGGCTGAGAGATCGGTTGGTTAGTCCCCATAGGACAGTGATATGGGGGGGGGGGGGGGGGTCACCTTCTGTAAAATGACAGTGGCTGCATCTGAAATCCCACCCTATTCTCTGTACAGTGTACTAATTCATGCGAGCGGCCAAACAACCAATCTCTCCACAATCTCACCCAGACTCCATTTCAAATCAAATTATATTTGTCACATGCTTTGTAAACAACAGGTGTAGGCTAACAGTGAACTGCTGACTGATGAGCCCTTCCCAACCATGCTGAGAACAAAAGAAATAGAAAAGAAATGGATAGAAAAAAAGCCAAACAATTCAGACAGTGTCACCTTGTCGTGTACCAAGCTCAGAGTTTCCAAATGTTTCCTCCCATTTTCAAAGGGAGGAATCCCCTAGCCCTCACTCTGCTGTGTTAGTCATCTTCATTAACGTCGAACATAACGAACATCAACGCAAAACTCTATTTCTTAGTGTTAGTGGCTATTTAGCCCCATCTAGTGGTTGATTGCATGGTTGACTTTTAAACAGTACAATATAGAATTCTAGTTTGGATATTCTGTAATTTGCACCTTTAAAAGGAAAGATTCACCCATTTTGATTGTTATATTGTTTTTGTGCATCTGAGTTTGAGTTTATTTTATTTTTACAGGGACAGTGCACATTAATCAACGTTTCAGTAAATGTGCCGCAGTCCCTGGGTGGGTTATTAAAAACAATTACAATATAGACAATCATTGAGCAGTGAGCACACGCAGAGCAACATAGGACAAGCAAGACGTAGCATGCAGACAGAGCAACATGGAACAAGCAAGACGTAGCATACAGACAGAGCAACATAGAACAAAAAGCAGCATGACAAAATTCATATAAACAACAAAGTGTTTCCACACCTCACAAGCTACAGACAACAGACAACATGGAAAGAGGTAATACACAGCTAGGGATTATGTTCACAATTCTGATAGGTCTTTAGCCATGTCTTCATGCATTTTGTGAAAGTGTGACATGTGATGCAGCTATGTGTGTCTGATGGCAGTGTATTCCAGACATGGGAAGCTCTCACAGAGAATGCAGATTTACTAAAGGTGCTTTTCCTTAGGGGAACTATACAGTCACCTCTCATGGCAGACCTTGTGGATCTGCTGCCATATGTTTGGGTTTTCTGTTTAACAAAAATACTGAGTGGAGGGGGAGCCAGGCCATTTAGGATCTTGAATACAAGACATGCGTTGGTGTATTGCACAAGATTTCCCAACTCAGGAGCTCATGCTTTCTGAGGATGTAACAGTGATGATGGCGGTTGGGAGCCTGTTTGTTGACAGACTGAATGTGTTTTAATGTTGTACAGCAAGCTTGGGCCCAACTAGTCAAGCAGTATGTTAAGTGGGGGAGTATCATAGATTTGAAGTACAGTTTTGCTACCTCTGTAGTCAATTTCGTATAAATCTGAAAATAGCTAGGTTGAATTTGGTTATTTGAATTACCTTTTTCACATGCTTTTTAAAAGAGAGGTTGATCAAGTATGATGCCAAGGTACTTAAAATCAGATATCACCTGGAGCTTCTCCCCTGACACATAGACATCTGGCTCAGTAGCATCTGTTGCCCTCTTTGTGAAGAACATGCAAAGATTTTTTTTCACATTGAGATGCAAACACGAGTCACTGAGCCACTTTGTAACTTGGACCATTACCCTAGTGAGTTCTTATGCAGCTTGTTGTTTGCTCTTTGTATGCACATACAGTGGGGCAAAAAAGTATTTAGTCAGCCACCAATTGTGCAAGGCCCCCCACTTAAAAAGGTGAGAGAGGCCTGTAATTTTCATCATAGGTACACTTCAACTATGACAGACAAAATGAGGGAAAGAAAATCCAGAAAATCACATTGTAGGATTTTCAATGAATTTATTTGCAAATTATGGTGGAAAATAAGTATTTGGTCATCTACAAACAAGCAAGATTTCTGGCTCTCACAAACCTGTAACTTCTTCTTTAAGAGGCTCCTCTGTCCTCCACTCGTTACCTGTATTAATGGCACCTGTTTGAACTTGTTATCAGTATAAAAGACACCTGTCCACAACCTCAAACAGTCACACTCCAAACTCCACTATGGCCAAGACCAAAGAGCTGTCAAAGGACACCAGAAACAAAATTGTAGACCTGCACCAGGCTGGGAAGACTGTATCTGCAATAGGTAAGCAGCTTGGTTTGAAGAAATCAACTGTGGGAGCAATTATTAGGAAATGGAAGACATACAAGACCACTGATAATCTCCCTCGATCTGGGGCTCCACGCAAAATCTCACCCCGTGGGGTCAAAATGATCACAAGAACGGTGAGCAAAAATCCCAGAACCACACGGGGGGACCTAGTGAATGACCTGCATAGAGCTGGGACCAAAGTAACAAAGCCTACCATCAGTAACACACTACGCCGCCAGGGACTCAAATCCTGCAGTGCCAGACGTGTCCCCCTGCTTAAGCCAGTACATGTCCAGGCCTATCTGAAATTTGCTAGAGAGCATTTGGATGATCCAGAAGAAGATTGGGAGAATGTCATATGGTCAGATGAAACCAAAATAGAACTTTTTGGTAAAAACTCAACTCGTTGTGTTTGGAGGACAAAGAATGCTGAGTTGCATCCAAAGAACACCATACCTACTGTGAAGCATGGGGGTGGAAATATCATGCTTTGGGGCTGTTTTTCTGCGAAGGGACCAGGACGACTGATCCGTGTAAAGGAAAGAATGAATGGGGCCATGTATCGCGAGATTTTTAGTGAAAACCTCCTTCCATCAGCAAGGGCATTGAAGATGAAACGTGGCTGGGTCGTTCAGCATGACAATGATCCCAAACACACTGCCCGGGCAACGAAGGAGTGGCTTCGTAAGAAGCATTTCAAGGTCCTGGAGTGGCCTAGCCAGTCTCCAGATTTCAACCCCATAGAAAATCTTTGGAGGAGTTGAAAGTCCGTGTTGCCCAGCAACAGCCCCAAAACATCACTACTCTAGAGGTGATCTGCATGGAGGAATGGGCCAAAATACCAGCAACAGTGTGTGAAAACCTTGTGAAGACTTACAGAAAACATTTCACCTCTGTCATTGCCAACAAAGGGTATATAACAAAGTATTGAGGTACATTTTTGTTATTGACCAAATACTTATTTTCCACCATAATTTGCAAATAAATTCATAAAAATCCTACAATGTGATTTTCTGGATTTCTTTTCTCATTTTGTCTGTCATAGTTGAAGTGTACCTATGATGAAAATTACAGGCCTCTCATCATCTTTTAAGTGGGAGAACTTGCACAATTAGTGGCTGACTAAATACTTTTTGCCCCACTGTATATTACTGTATCATCTGCATACATTTGAACTTCAGACCCAGAACAGACAGAAGGCAGATCATTATTGTACAGGCTGAACAGGAGGGGCCCCAGTATTAAGCCTTGGGGCACACCCACATCATAGCTAAGAGTGGGTGACAGCTCATTGCTCACTCTGACACACTGAGTTCTGCCTTCAAGGTATGATTTCATCCATCTCAAGGCATCTGTGGAAAAGTTGAACTTGGACAATTTTGTGATGAGAATCTCATGGTTAACAGTATCAAAAGCTTTCCTTAGGTCCAGAAACACAGCCCTATCAACACCCTCTTTGTCCATCTTGGACTTTCCAGAAGAAAGCAGTTGGCCGTTTCTGTGGAGTGTTTCGCTCTGAAGCCAAACTGCATGGAGTGTAATGTGAAGGGGCTGTTGTTGGGGTGGGCAATCAGTTGTTCTGCTACACACTTTTCAACAACCTTTGACACCACAGGTATACTGATGGGCCTGTAGTTACTCACGTTAGCAGGGTCGCCTGATTTAAAGATGGCCGTTATTATGGCCGACTTCCATACCCTTGAAACACCCGAGACCAATAGATGTGTTGGTGACCTTAGTAATGGGGTCAATGAGTGACTCTGTACTTTTTAAGAAAGGTAGAGTCCAGCCCAAACACATATTTGGCTTTAGAGTTCTTTAGTGAGCTAATCACCTTGTTCACCTTTGACTCAGAAACCTCCCTTATGATGAAGACAGGTTGAGCGTCATTCACTAGTACTGAGCCCAAGAAACCAGTGGAGGGGTTCTGTGTCAGTACCCTGACAGAGTCAATAAAGTAGGAATGAAGGCGATTGCTATTTCGACTGCATCCTGTGTTAGATTGTTATTCACCATGATTTCTAGTCTTTTTGCAGTGTTACTATGGTATTTCCCTGTTAACATTTTTAGATTCTCCCAGATCAGTTTAGAATTTCCCTTTGCTTCACCAATTATGTTCATAAAAAAGTTTGCCTTGGCCTGTCTGATTTCTTTCATCACCTTATTTCTCAATATGGTAAACCTACAACTGTCATGCTCTAATTTGGATCTCAGGGCTATTTTTAGAGCATAATCTCGTTCTTTCATCAATTTCCAGATTTCTCCATTTAGCCAAGGAAGAGTGCACTTTTGGCCAGGTTTGGATTTGATTTTCTTTAGGAAACCATTTATTGTAGTCTGGATTGTGGATAGAAAAACCTGACTATCAGCTTCCACGTCTATATAGGACAAGGGATCATTCCAGTTAATTCCCTTAATTGCCTTTTCAAAATAGTTTAATTCACTCTTAGGTTTTCTTAGTTGATCTGGCTTTCTAACAGTAGAGAGGTTAAACCTGCTCTTAGACAGCTTTCTGGCTATAAGTGTCAGATTATGATCAGATAGCCCAGTAACCATATTGAATGATTTAGTCACTATCTCTGGTTTATTACTGAACACCAAATCAATGTGTGTTTTAGCGCAACAGGTCACCCTGGTTGGCCCTTTAACTAGCTGTGTAAGGTCAAAGGTATTAGTGATCCGTTTGAGGGTTTTCCTACAAGACTTGTCTTCATAATTAATGTTAAAATCTCCCATTAAGATGACCTCTTTCCCAAAATCCCATTCCCTAAGCATGTTATTAAACTGATCAAAAAACACACTTTTGGTGGAAGGCCTGTACATTCCAATAAGGGTAAAAGACATTTGGGGAGACAGGGCGGCAGCGTAGCCTAGTGGTTAGAGCGTTGGACTAGTAACCGGAAGGTTGCGAGTTTAAACCCCCAAGCTGACAAGGTACAAATCTGTCGTTCTGCCCCTGAACAGGCAGTTAACCCACTGTTCCCAGGCCTTCACTGAAAATAAGAATGTGTTCTTAACTGACTTGCCTGGTTAAATAAAGGTAAAATAAAAAAATAAAAAAATAAAACGTTCAGGCCAATACATTCTAGTTCATTATCACATGACCACTCAATTGGTTTACATCGGATATGTTCTTTAATGTAAATCATCACACCCCCTCCTCTTCCTTCAATCCTGTCTCTCCTGAAAACATTGTAGCCAGGCACAATCAAAGCAGCATATGGAGAGGTTTTATGGAGCCATGTCACTGAGAGGCAGAGGAAGTCAAGGTTGGAGTCTGTGAGTAGATGTTTAATTTGATCACTTTTTGGAATGACACTGGGAATGTTCAAGTGCCCCCCTAGTAGTCCCTTGGGCTTAGCTCGTGGGTCCCAGATGACTCGAGAGTGATTGACACATTGAAAAAAGTTAAATGTTCTGTGTTTTCTGATGGCTGGGTTTAGGCCGTTTTGTTTCGTTTAGATTAGGGGCAGTTCTGTAGCACAATTAACAATCCCTCCCGCTTGCACTGGATGCAGGGAACTACTTAAAACAGCTTGCGTACCAGAAGCAGAGTCAGGGATCGCATATAGCGACTTGGGTATGTTTGAAGAGTCAAAATCTATTCTAGAGCCGGGTGAGTCGAGAGAAACCATGGGACCATAGCACTCACCCACTTCCACAGCGGCGACGATCAGTGGGCGAGGCCATCCACCGCTTTCCACTCCGGTGAGTATCGCTGGCTCGGTGATGTTAGGCCCAGGATTGAGTTGCACTTCCCCGGAGAGCTGGAGGGTATTATTACTTGGCCATTATTCAGAACATGAATTAAAAACCATCTCTGAGCGATGTTCTATCTATGCTGGAAGTTATTAGGAATACAACGTTTTGATCATGAAAACATATATCATACATGTCCAGGGTTGGGTAGGTTACTTTCTAAATGTAATCCATTAGTTACTAGTTCTCTGTCAAATAAAATTGTAATCAGTAACGTAATTTTGGATTACCCAAATTTAGTAACATAATCTGATTACATTCTGTTACTTTTAGTTTACTTCCCCCTTAAGAGGCATTAGAAGAAGACAAAAATGTATGTTACTAATTGATTTATCCTTCAATAGATGTCGTTCAACATTAAAGTTTACATAGCTGGCCATATATGGATGTAAAATGTTACTTTAAGGGGTTGGTTGTGTAGGCTTCTTCTAACCCATCACTTGCTACTACATATATCAAGAGTACATTATATATTTACATTTAAAACCAAAGTCTATCAGAATTCCAGTCATTCCAATAAATGTTATACCCCTTGATTTTCAAGAATAGGACTTGGAAATATGGAAGTATAGATTAGGTCAATTGTTTTAACTGAACTACAGACTTATTAGCCAACCCTACTCTGTTTATGATTTTGTTGTCAAGGAGGACAGATTTGGCTCATTGATTGGAGTTGTTGAGCTCATGGAATGGCATGCTTTGAGCACTACTGAAAAGTCCCATTTACATGTGAAAAATGAATGCCATATGCTGCATTTGCTATAGGCCTATTGTTGACCTTTTTGTTGGTGACACTTTGATAATATGCAGCTGTTTAAAGGGCAAATACACAGATGAAACAATAAAATTGACATCCTGCCTCTGTTTTGGTAAAAGGCTGTGGGATGGGCCTGGAGAAATGTAACCACTCTCAGATTAATAGACAGAGCTATGGATGCAAGTGTAACAGATGTAAATCGTACTCTCCTTGCATTGCGTTGTGTTTTCTCCAAATAAATCACATCAGCCAGTGGTCCCATTTGAGCATCATGTATTTCTGTTGCTGTTGTTAAATGGGAAACAGCATGTTAGTTGTGCAGGGCTTAACGATATTGATGGCTGTCGATGGCAAAATCTGTAGCATGAAGACAACTGTGTTAGCAGTGGGCTTATGTGACCATTACATCGGTGTATTTATGGCAATCATATGCCAAAGCACATCCCAGAAAGCCCCTCAATCCCTAACAGGTACCATATACCCACACATGTATAAATCAGTAACGTACAGCAAACTTGTACACATTGTAAAATAGAAAACAGTATTCAGCACGTGACCTACCCCTTGCTTCAGATTTTCATACTGGGAAGACCTGATGTTCGCGATCTCCCCCTATCTGCAACCGGGGCCAATCACAACACACCTTATTGTCATCAGAGTTGAACGAACCAATAAGAACGCTTGAACATTAAATACACATTTCTTTAGAGGCAAGTGGAAACATAACCAACCCTGTTACATTCTCCCCTGCTGAATTACACTTGCATACTATAAAGAAACAAAAGGAGGTATGCAATATCTTGCAATACATATGTCACCAAACATTCCAGTGCAAAGACTATTCTCTAAAGATAATTAGGTGAATTCAAAGACCACGTAGGAAAACATTGATATATTCTATTTCACCTTTATTTAACCAGGTAGGCAAGTTGAGAACAAGTTCTCATTTACAATTGCGACCTGGCCAAGATAAAGCAAAGCATTTCGACACACAACACAGAGTTGCACATGGAGTAAAACAAACATACAGTCAATAATACAGTAGAAAAATAAGTCTATATACAATGTGAGCAAATGAGGTGAGATAAGGGAGGTAAAGGCAAAAAAAAGGCCATGGTGGCAAAGTAAATACAATATAGCAAGTAAAACACTGGAATTGTAGATTTGCAGTGGAATAATGTGCAAAGTAGAGATAGAAATAATGGGGTGCAAAGGAGCTAAATAAATAAATAAATGGGCTATGTACAGGTGCAGTAATCTGTGAGCTGCTCTGACAGCTGGTGCTTAAAGCTAGTGAGTGAGATAAGTGTTTCCAGTTTCAGAGATTTTTGTAGTTCGTTCCAGTCATTGGCAGCAGAGAACTGGAAGGAGAGGCGGCCAAAGGAGGAATTGGCTTTGGGGGATTTACCTAGCAGGTTCTTGTAGATTACCTGGAGCCAGTGGGTTTGGCGACGAGTATGAAGCGAGGGCCAGCCAACGAGAGTGTACAGGTCACAGTGGTAGGTAGTATATGGGGCTTTGGTGACAAAAACGGATGGCACTGTGATAGACTGCATCCAATTTATTGAGTAGGGTATTGGAGGCTATTTTGTAAATGACATCACATATGTCAAGGATCAGTAGGATGGTCAGTTTTACGAGGGTATGTTTGGCACATGAGTGAAGGATGCTTTGTTGCGAAATAGGAAGCCAATTCTAGATTTAACTGTGAGTCTGGAAGGAGAGTTTACAGTCTAACCAGACACCTAGGTATTTGTAGTTGTCCACATATTCTAAGTCAGAACCATCTAGAGTAGTGATGCTGGATGGGTGGGCAGGTAGCGATCGGTTGAAGAGCATGCATTTAGTTGTACTTGTATTTAAGAGCAGTTGGAGGCCACGGAAGGAGAGTTGTATGGCATTGAAGCTCATCTGGAGGGTTGCTAACACAGTGTCCAAAGAAGGGCCAGAAGTATACAGAATGGTGTCGTCTGCATAGAGGTGGATCAGAGACTCACCAGCAGCAAGAGCGACATCATTGATATATACAGAGAAGAGAGTCGGCCCAAGAATTGAACCCTGTGGCACCCCCATCGAGACTGCCAGAGGCCCGGACAACAGGCCCTCCGATTTGACACACTGAACTCTTTCAGAGAAGTAGTTGGTGAACCAGGCGAGGCAATCATTTGAGAAACCAAGGCTATTGAGTCTGCCGATGAGGATGTGGTGATTGACAGAGTCGAAAGCCTTGGCCAGGTCAATGAATACGGCTGCACAGTATTGTTTCTTATTGATGCTGGTTAAGATATCGTTTAGGACAGTGTCCCAGAACTTTTTGGAGTTTGTGTTGCAGGAAGCAAATTTCTGCTTGAAAAAGCTAGCCTTGGCTTTTCTAACTGCCTGTGTATATTGGTTTCTATCTTCCCTGAAAAGTTGCATATCACGGGGGCTGTTCGATGCTAATGCAGAACACCACAGGATGTTTTTGTGTTGGTTAAGGGCAGTCAGGTCAGGAGAGAACCAAGGGCTATATCTGTTCCTGGTTCTACATTTCTTGAATGGGGCATGCTTATTTAAGATGGTGAGGAAGGCATTTAAAAAATAAATAACCAGGCATCCTCTACTGACGGGATGAGGTCAATATCCTTCAAGGATACCCGGGCCAGGTCGATTAGAAAGGCCTGCTAGCTGAAGTGTTTCAGGGAGCGTTTGACAGTGATGAGTGGAGGTCGTTTGACCTCAGACCCATTGTGGATGCAGGCAATGAAGCAGTGATCGCTGAGATCTTAGTTGAAAACAGCAGAGGTGTATTTAGAGGGCAAGTTGGTTAGGATGATATCTATGAGGGTGCCCGTGTTTACGGCTTTGGGGTGGTACCTGGTAGGTTCATTGATAATTTGTGTGAGATTGAGGGCATCAAGCGTTGATTGTAGGATGGCTGGGGTGTTAAACCTGTTCCAGTTTAGGTCACCTAGCAGCAAGAGCTCTGAAGATAGATGGGGGGCAATCAGGGTCCAGAGCACAGCTGGGGTCAGAGGGTGGTCTATAGCAGGCGGCAACAGTGAGAGACTTGTTTTTAGAGAGGTGGATTTTTAAAAGTAGAAGTTCAAATTGTTTGGGTACAGACCTGGATAGTAGGACAGAACTCTGCAGTAGATTGCAACACCGTTCTATCTTGTCTGAAAATGTTGTAGTTAGGATGGAGATTTCAGAGTTTTTGGTGGTCTTCCTAAGCAAGGATTCAGACATGGCAGACCATCCGGGTTGGCAGAGTGTGCTAAAGCAGTGAATAAAACAAACTTAGGGAGGTGGCTTCTAATGTTAACATGCATGAAACCAAGGCTATTACGGTTACAGAAGTCATCAAAAGAGAGAGAGAAAACATGCCTGTTACACGTTCAGTACACTCAGTGACAATAAGAACCTCAGACAGAAAAACCTTAGCCTACTTGACCTCTGACTCATTACCTCATTGAAAGTTAAAAAATAATAAATAAATGGGCAAGAGACTTGGATTCTAATCCTACACACACACAGGTATTCTAATGAATTCTGTATGAAAAACCCTCTGTGTCTGCATACTCTCTATGAGTCTCACTGGGCGTTTCCTTACCCGACCAGCAACTGACCTGACAGAGTTATCACTACTTTTAACCTGTTCAACTACAACCACCATTGGTGGGTCACTGTCCACAGTCGGTGGGTAGTCAAGGTCAAGGGTTCTGCGACTGTTGCTGGAACTTGTGCCACCAGCGGCATCTTCAGAATGCCTTTCTTCCTCAGAGGGTTCGGACATTTATTCTCCAAAGGTTAGCTCTGACATGCTTGTGCCACCAGTGGCACCCTCCGAATGTGGTGAGTTCTGAGGGTCCCTCGCCAGTGGCCCAACTTCCAGCACGTGGGGTGGGGTCTCTTTTTTAGAGGGCTCCGACTGTGTTTCCTCTGAGGTCTGTTCTGATACCCACACACTAGTCCTCTCACCGATGTCCATTTCTGGTATATCGTTCATGGATGAGTCCTCCATCTCCTCACTCGGATCCTCACGGTCTCCCGTATTAGGTGTCTCCAAGGCAGTGTCAGGGAGAGGCAATAAGTTTACAGGCATTATCAGATTACGGTGGACCGTTTTCTCCTGGCCAGTCGACATGTTCTGTATCTTGAAGATGTGGATGTCACTATTCTTCTCCGTAACAATTTAGAGGTTGTTCTCCCAACGATCCGCCAGCTTCCTCTTTCCACGTTCACCCTTATTCGCCAGCAGCACCCGATCACGACCTCCACTGGAGCTCCTCGGATCTTCCTGTTGTAGAGGCCCGCATGCCTCTTCAGCTGTTTGGTTGCCGACACCTGGACCGTCTCAATGGCCTCCCTCAGGTCTCTCGTCAGGGACTTGATGTTCTCGTCATAGTCTACAACCTCGGAGTCTTGCAGCACAGTACCAAACATCATGTCGACAGGCAGACGTGGGGTTCTCCCAAACATCAACTGGAAAGGGGCGTGGCCCGTGGTTTCATGGACTGTACAGTTGTAGGCAAAGGTCAATGACTTCCGCTTCTGGGGCCACCTGTGCTTCGCTCTTGTAGGTAAAGCCCTGATCATGTTTCTCAGCATTCTATTGAACCTTTCAACTCCCCCGTTCCCCATCGGATGGTAGGGAGTTGTGTGCGACTTCTGGACTCCTGCAGCACTCAACAACTCAGCAATCAATTTACTTTCAAAGTTGGCCCCTTGGTCAGAGTGGATATGACGGGGAAACCATACACACAGAAGATGTTGTTCCACAGCTGAAGGCTCAGTCGTGATGATTTTCTCCAATGGAGCTCTGGCCTTTGGCTCAGGGGCCTTACTGAACACACACCTTTTGCAGGTCTTGACATACTCTCTCACATCCGACTCCAGACCATGTCAGAAGAACCTCTCTCTTCAAGTACAACGTCCACTGTTGCCCCTGATGACCGGCTTCATCTTGGACACCCTTCAAAACTGTCGCCCTCATTGAGGTGGGTACTACATACTGGTACGTCTTCTTTGACAGCGAACATTTGGTAACGCGATATAGTACACCCATTTTCAGAGTGAGCTTCTCCCAGGTCTTCAGAATCCACAGAGCCTCGAGTGGTTCATGGCCACATTCCCTCCTAGAAGGTCTACAGCCCCTGTCCACGTAGAAGACAACTCTGGTGAGTGCATTAACAATGTCCGCCAGGAAATCCACAGACACATCCTCCTTCCTCAGACTAGGTGAAACTGGCTCGAATGCACTGAGTTGAGGTAGCTCTAAATCATGTGGAAAGCGCAACACTTGCCTGTGTAATTGGCCTGGCCAGAGGTGTGGAAGTAACTGGAGAAATAGCTGCCCCCCCCACCCACTGGCAGTGAAGGGTTAAACATGAGAACTCCCCTACCTCTGCCAAAACGTTCCATTTAAAAAAAAAATATATATACATGTTATTTAAATATTAAGTCAAAATAAAATATCACAATCAATATGAACACTTCTATAAAATCAGCTTCAACATAATGCATTGAAAATAACAGTTCAGTAGTAGTCTAACAAGACCAAGAATCAACACTGAAAAGTAACAAGAAACGCCTTCATAAATAGAAAATGGCATCGCACTCACGACTGACCATCCATGATATAAAAATGGTTTTAACCATGTTATGAGGCTATATAATGTTTGTTTACATTTACAACGTTCATAAACATTGGAATAAAACAAGCTAATATTTTGGGTTCTCTTTATAAATTATATTCTTCAAAAATCAATGGATATATAATTCCAATTTATAAATCCAAAATGGATGTAGCCACTAGACTGCCCCTTTTAAGTCTATCAAAGGTGTACAAGTTCAAGCATGTGTCCATTAGGACAATGGATATTTTAAATTATCAGCATGAATTACATTGAGCAATAAAAGCCCCTTTTATTCAATAGGCTTGGATCCGCACTATGCAGTTGTTGCAAGAGCACATTTTTCATTGGCTGTCCACTGGTTTCAAAAGCAATGATTGATAGGCAGCTTAAATTTATTGAAATCAACCATTATTGGGTTAAAATATTTAGATTAGTGAACAGCCATCCACAACCCGTAAGGCGCAAATCACTAAATGAGAGCAGCAGTGCGATTCACATCAATGTGCTATCAATAATAAGTGATCTACGGCGATACGGATACTACACCACTGCTGTCATCCTTGCCTCCAAGCGTTTATTCAAATTGGTTGCCGACAGCAGTCGCACAATTGGAAGACAGGCTTTTCTAGGCTACAGTCCAAACTATTACTACTCTTTTCCCACGATCCATCAAACACATTTGGTGTGTCAAGAAACACACTTAAAGTCGACCTTTTTTTCAATGCTGATTTGAATGTCATTGACAAAACAGAAGTGGCAAAGATTTTTCGCAAATATCCTTTCTGAATTTAAAAGTAATCATCTAGTTTTTCAAAAGTATCTAATCTGATTACAATATTTTTACTGGTAATGTAACGGATTACGGGTAGTTTTTTTGTAGTCCCTTACATGTAACCGATTACATTACATGTAATCCATTACTCCCCAAAACTGTACATGTCAGATTTCAATACTGGCTGATGTCATAACGTGGGAGGTTGCGGTATTCCTACACCGAGAAATGTGTAATTTAACAGAGGGTCTCTATTTGTCTGCCTCTTTAGTCCAGGGTGTCGTTGCGAATGTCACACTGCGAGCCCCTGGTGAGATTTTAAGACTCCTACATGATAGTTGGTTTAGGCGATTTTACAGCTAGCTAGCTACTTCACATGCTAATATTAACTTTGGTATTATTGTATGTTACTACGTTTACTAGCTCGCCAGCCAGCCCATTGAGCGTTGCATGTTTTGTAGTTGACTTGAGCTGCAACAGATTTCCACATGTTGCTACCAACCTTGTAATGACAAAATAAATACTTGTTCACGAAAAAACATTCTAACAGTGTTATTTAAAGGAATTGTGGTCTTGGGTGGATTTTTCCTTTAAAGCTGTATGGCAACGTAAGAATTGCTCTGTAAATGCTATAAACTTGATTCTTAGTCTGGAGGACAAATTGAATTGTGGAATAACAATTATCATTAACTATAACACATTGACAAGAACTGTATAGACACTTTTAATTGTTGAACCGCAGAATATGAAGGTACATTGCCTTTATTCCAGTAAATAGATTATGTATTACTTCAGATGTCCATTTTCTGATGGAGAACCAACGAACTGCAGTAGTCTGCTGCTCTCTTGTGGACAACCCACAATTTCACTTTTAAAAAACTCCACCATACTCAGGAAATGGTGTTTATTCATAAGATACTATTTTAAAATGACATGAATTGAATGACTCTTTGATAAAACACTCCTTTGGCTCCCAAAGGTAGGTGTGTGTGGGCGAGTTTGTTTTGCATAGCCCTGTGCACACGGGTGGTTGAAGATTTCACTTTAGGACCAATGGTCTAATATGTAAACCCCAGTGCACCAGGCAATGCAAAACAAACTCACCCTGTGTGTGCACGCGTACGAATGACTCTGGTGGTCCACCCAGGTTGGGTCTCTAAGCCATCGGCCCAAGGGGGGGCCCAGTAGGGTAGGGCTACGTTCCAAATACCTACACTAACATCACTTAGAATGGAGCAATGTAGCATGGAATGCTAGTGTGGGTACTGGAACAGCCATACAGGTGTCAGGGCTTGAGGAGGATGGACATGGAGGTCTCTCTGATGGCGGGAGGGTTTGGTCCTTTAGTCGTCCAGGAAGAAGTAGTTCCCACTCTTCTTCTGTTCACAATCCTAGATAAACAACAGATTAGAGAGCAAATGAAATAAAATGGAGTGATGCTGAATGAAATTACTGAAAGTCAATACGTTTACTAAAGGCACAAAAGGGATGGAAATAAAAATGTAGGTTTTAAACACAGTATTTCCCTGTACCTTTATGGAATTCATCTTGTTGATCCTTGGTCGGAAGTTGTTGGGGTCTCTCCTGAACGTTATCTCCAGCTGTGATAGGAACTTGTTCATCCCTGCGAGTAAGGTCTGTGGCCTGAGAGGTCAAAAGATGACGGGCCCGTGTTACACAGTTGTTTAAGAGCTAAACATGGGTTCTAACAACCCATATCTTAGCATGATTTCAGTCTGTCTTGTCATGAAAATACCACTTTGTCAGACTGGAACATCAATTTCAGTCAGGATTTGACAGTTTTCTTAAAAATCACCCAATAAGCAGTTAGAAGGAGCTAAGAGTTCCATCAAGTTAGAGGAAGAAAACATTAGCCAGCCACCACAGATAAGAACAGCAGATATTAATAGCCACCAGATAAGAGCAGCAGATATTAATAGCCACCACAGATAAGAACAGCAGACGTCATGCTGCTGGGTAAATCAGTGGATGAGACTCATGCCAAATGGATGGGGATGGTTAACGTACGTGTTGGCAGCGGTGCTTCGCGAGGGAATACCGTCAAACACAATGACGCGGTCAGCCAGGTAGGTGGCCATGATGAAGTCGTGCTCCACCACAAACGCAGTCTTCTTGGCGTGGAGGATGAATCTACAAACAATGAATGTATCAAAATCAATGGCGTCCATTAAGGTTTGAGAGGTTGTAGGGTTTCTGTATTTCCTGTCAAACAACATATTCAGGGTTTGTGAATGGTACTGCTGTGAGCAATGTACAGCACGAGGTGGATCGCTTTGCTGGAGGTAGAAGTTCACCCCACCCTAACCACAGATCTAGGATCAGAGTGTGTGTGATTACCTTTTGATGACCTTGGCACACACGAGACGCTGCTCAGAGTCCAGGTAGGCGGAGGGCTCGTCTATCAGGTAGACATCAGCTGGTTTCCCCAGACACAGGGCCATGGCCACCCTCTGCAACTCTCCTCCAGACAGGTTCTGGACCTACAGAGACAAGCAGGGGGGTGCTCATTAGACACCAAACGGAGAAAAATGGACTGAAACAGGGAGTACCTGGACATGTCCAATAAGAAATGCTTGCTTTCATTCTCTGGTCCAGTGTGCATGGTCCATTGGGGCACCGTGTAGCAAAGTGATTTGCATCAGACATGTTTTATTCTGTTCTTAATGGACATGTTCAGGTAGTAGTAACGCCCCATTTCGCACTGTTGCAAAACATTCAATGAGAACTGAACACAACCCAGAAAGCACAACTTACGTCCTGGTCGATGATGCTCTCAATCTGCATAGGCTTCATGACGTCAGTCACAAACTGGGGGTGAGTGTAGGCGTCTCGGATCTTCTCATGGAGCAGAGCCCGCACACTACCCTACAGACAGAGGACATGAGGAAGTTAGTCAGGGGCTGAGGGGCACACTACCCTACAGACAGAGGACATGAGGAAGTTAGTCAGGGGCTGAGGGGCACACTACCCTACAGAGACAGACGACACGAGGAAGTTAGTCAGGGGCTGAGGGGCACACTACCCTACAGACAGAGGACATGAGGATGTCCTCATGAGATGAGGGGCAGGTGTCTGTTAAAGGTGTGTAGTTGTCAAGGCAGTGACTGGTTGGTACCTACTTTGAATTTGGGGCTGATCTTTTGGGGTTTGTAGCTGACGTTCAGGATAGGCACTTCCCCTTTGGAAGTAATAGAAAATGTTTTAGAAAAAAATGGACCGAGAGTGTACAAAACAATACCTAATATTGTGTTGCACAACCCCCTTTAGCCTTCAAAACAGTCCCACTTAAATATTTTGTCTTGCCCATTCACTCTCTGCAAGGCACACATACACAATCCATGTCTCAATTGTCTCAAGGCTTAAAAATCCTTAATTAACCTGTCTCCTCCCCTTCATTTACACTGATTGAAGTGGATTTAACAAGTGACATCAATAAGGGATCATAGCTTTCACCTGGTCAGTCTATGTCATGGAAAGAGCAGGTGTTCCTAATGTTTTGTACACTCAGTGTATATTAGAGTACATGGTTCCAGCAATTAGACGATGCAAATGTTATTTACCCCCTTCATCTGGTTTCAGACGGCCAGCCAGCATTCTGATGAACGTGGTTTTTCCCGTCCCTGAAAGAGAGGATTTAGAAATAAGTCATTATATGGAACTTGGTTGATAAAGACACACACACTCCTCCCCTGCCTCCTCACCGTTCTCTCCCAGCATGACCATGATCTCAGAGTCAGTGAACTCTCCTTCCAGGATCTCCAGGGCAAAGTCTCCCATGTTCTTCTTCATGTGGGGGTACTGGTAGTGGCACATCCTCTTGATCTCCTCCTCGTTGGCAGTCTCCGCCACCTAGTGTTGTATTACTACATTATTATGAACTGGACGGTTCGAGCCCTGAATGCTGATTGGCTGAAAGACCATATTCCACGGGTAAGACAAAAAAGATAACCTTTTTACTACTCTAACTACGTTGGTAACCAGTTTATAATACCAATAAGTCACCTCTGGGGTTTGTGGCACTGCGTTGCGTTGTGCATAAGAACAGCCCTTTGCCGTGGTATATTGGCCATATGCCACATATCATCAGGCTTAATTGTATCACATTACCTTGAACACCAGCGATATCTCCCTGAAGCGCAGATTCTCCGTGGGCACATAGCCGTCCAGGAAGATGTTGATGCCTGGAGAAAGGAGCGGAGGAGGCCTGGGGTTAGAGGTGAAGTAGTCAAGTGAACAGGACAGGTGTGCATTGGTTGTGGTGATATGCTCCACTGACAGATTGTGGGCGGCAGGGTAGCCTAGTGGTTAGAGCGTTGGACTAGTAGCCGAAAGGTTGCAAGTTTGAATCCCTGAGCTGACAAGGTACAAATCTGTCGTTCTGCCCCTGAACAGGCAGTTAACCCACTGTTCCTAGGCCGTCATTGAAAATAAGAATTTGTTCTTAACTGACTTGCCTAGTAAAATAAAGGTAAAATAAAAAAAAATACAATTTGGAGGGTAAGTGACAGAGGGGTGGTCTATGGGGTGCTGCGCTAGGCTACGGCCTTAAGGCTTTGAAATGTCTGTACCAGCAGCGGACCCATTAGAGTTAGTCCCCTAGTGGGGTCAGAGTGGGGGTTTACTGTAGCAGAGATCAAGTCGACAGATACTGAGGATATACTTTATCCATTGATATCAATGCAAATAATAATAATAAAGTACACATACCAATAGCCAGGGCGTCATTGTGAATGAAGTAAGAGGGTGGTAGAGGTAGTTTCGCCTTCCCTGACTCCAAAGGCCATAGTGACCGCTCCATAAGCGCTGGACACTCCTTACAGACCGCGTGGTGTTTATGGTGTAGTATGAAGTGTTTAGGGTCCTACCTTCCCTGACTCCAAAGGCCATAGTGACCGCTCCATAAGCGCTGGACACTCCTTACAGACCGCGTGGTGTTTATGGTGTAGTATGAAGTGTTTAGGGTCCTACCTTCCCTGACTCCAAAGGCCATAGTGACCGCTCCATAAGCGCTGGACACTCCTTACAGACCGCGTGGTGTTTATGGTGTAGTATGAAGTGTTTAGGGTCCTACCTTCCCTGACTCCACAGGTCACAGTGACCGCTCCATAAGCACTGGACACTCCTTACAGACCGCGTGGTGTTTATGGTGTAATATGAAGTGTTTAGGGTCCTACCTTCCCTGACTCCAAAGGCCATAGTGACCGCTCCATAAGCGCTGGACACTCCTTACAGACCGCGTGGTGTTTATGGTGTAGTATGAAGCGTTTAGGGTCCTACCTTCCCTGACTCCAAAGGGCATAGTGACCACTCCATAAGCACTGGACACTCCTTACAGACCGCGTGGTGTTTATGGTGTAGTATGAAGTGTTTAGGGTCCTACCTTCCCTGACTCCAAAGGCCATAGTGACCGCTCCATAAGCGCTGGACACTCCTTACAGACCGCGTGGTGTTTATGGTGTAGTATGAAGTGTTTAGGGTCCTACCTTCCCTGACTCCACAGGTCACAGTGACCGCTCCATAAGCACTGGACACTCCTTACAGACCGCGTGGTGTTTATGGTGTAATATGAAGTGTTTAGGGTCCTACCTTCCCTAACTCCAAAGGGCATAGTGACCACTCCATAGGCGCTGGACACTCCTTACAGACCGCGTGGTGTTTATGGTGTAGTATGAAGCGTTTAGGGTCCTACCTTCCCTGACTCCACAGGTCACAGTGACCGCTCCATAAGCACTGGACACTCCTTACAGACCGCGTGGTGTTTATGGTGTAGTATGAAGTGTTTAGGGTCCTACCTTCCCTAACTCCAAAGGGCATAGTGACCACTCCATAGGCGCTGGGCACTCCGTACAGACAGCAGATGAAGTCAGACAGGTAGTCCAGCACACTCAGGTCATGTTCCACCACTATGATGTATCTGGGAGAGTGGACAAAACAAGAGTCAAGAGTCTACAAGACAAGAAAAATCTGCTTCTACACCTGCATTGCTTGCTGTTTGGGGTTTTAGGCTGGGTTTCTGTACAGCACTTTGAGATATCAGCTGCTGTACGAAGGGCTATATAAATAAATTTGATTTTGATGGAACAGTGGATAATATTCAAGTAGGCATAAAACCAAAAGTAAACCAAGTGAAATAGGGAGGAACTACCAGGTTGGTGTTTACTAGGAATATAGCAGTACTGCCTGAATTTGTCCAATGAGAAACTATGGTTTTTCTTTTTCCGTTGCAAAACACTTTGCTACTGTATGCCCTTTTGAACAGGACCCAGGTTTCTAATGAGAGCATCATGTAATGTAACAGACCTGTCTGGGGAGATGAGGGAGCGGATGGTGACGGCAGCTCTTAGACGTTGCTTAACATCCAGGTAACTGGACGGCTCGTCAAACATGAAGCTGGAAGGAACCACATAAAGAGAGCCGCGTTAAGAACCACAACATATTCAGTCTTGGATGGCTTCCACTGAAGCTGGTGCTGTTGACTTACATGTCTGCTCTCTGGATGCAGACCACAGCGATGGCAAAGCGCTGCAGCTCTCCTCCTGATAGGTCCTCCACATTCCTCTCCCTGAGATGAGTCAGATCTGGGACAGGAGAGATTAAATAAACAACTGGCCAAATTGTATATTTTACTGACAACTTCACTGTAGAAGTGGGTCAAGTAGAGGTCGACCGATTAATCGCAATGGGTGATTAATTAGGGCCGATTTCAAGTTTTCATAACAATCGGTAATCAGCATTTTTGGACACCCGATTATGGCCAATTACATTGTACTCCACGAGGAGACTGCGTGGCAGTCCGACTACCTGTTACGCAAGTGCAGCAAGGAGCCACGGTAAGTTGCTAGCTAGCATTAAAGTTATCTTATTAAAAAGAACAATCTTAATATAGTCACTAGTTAACTACACATGGTTGATGACATTACTAGTGTATCTAGTTTGTCCTGCGTTGCATATAATCGATATGGTGCCTGTTGATTCAATGATAAATTACAGCCTATTTCGCCAAACGGGTGATTTAACAAGTGCATTCGTGAAAAAAGCACTGTTGTTGCACCAATGTGTACCTAAACATAAACGCCTTTCTTAAAATCAGTATATATTTTTTAACCTGCATATTTAGTTAACATTTCCTGCTAACATGAATTTATTTTAACTAGGGAAATTGTGTCACTTCTCTTGCGTTCTGTGCAAGCAGAGTTAGGGTATATGCAGCAGTTTGGGCCACCTGGCTCGTTGCGAACTGTGTGAAGACCATTTCTTCCTAACAAAGACCGTAATTAATTTGCCAGAATTGTACATGAATATGACATAACATTGAAGGTTGTGTAATGTAACAGCAATATTTAGACTTAGGGACGCCACTCATTAGATAAAATGCGTAACGGTTCCGTATTTCACTGAAAGAATAAACGTTTTGTTTTTGAAATGATAGTTTACGGATTTGACCACATTAATGACCTAAAGCTCGTATTTCTGTGTGTTATTACATTATAATTAAGTCAATGATTTGATAGAGCAGTCTGACTGAGCGGTGGTAGGCAGCAGAAGGCTTGTAAGCATTCATTCAAACAGCACTTTCCTGCATTTGCCAGCAGCTCTTCGCTGTGCTTCAAGCATTGCGCTGTTTATGGCTTCAAGCCTATCAACTCCCGAGATTAGGCTGGCAATACTAAAGTACCTATTAGAACATCCAATAGTCAAAGGTATATGAAATACAAATGGTATAGAGCGAAAGAGTCTTATAATAAGTACTTCTTACCTGGGAATACTGAAGACGCGTGTTAAAAGGAACTTAAACGTTAGCTTTTTTTACATGGCACATATTGCACTTTTACTTCTCCAACACTTTTTTGCATTATTTAAACCAAATTGAACAGGGTTCATTATTTATTTGAGACTAAATTGATTTTATTGGTGTATTATATTATGTTAAAATAGTGTTCATTCAGTAATGCTGTAATGTAATAATAAAATAATAAAAATGTAATAATAAAAATATATATATATAATTTTAAAAAACGGACAATTAATCGGGATTGGCTTTTTTTGGTCCTCCAATAAATCGGTCGACCTCTAGTCAAAAGGAACATTTTTTAAAACATAAATGGAAAGAGTTAAGATTACATATACACAAATTATAGACAAGAAGAGAAAAGACAAGGTGAGAAACCAATCTAAACTTACCAAGCTGCTCACAGACGATGGTCTCAGTCTTGGAGTCGTCTTTCCTGCTCAGAATGGAGCCCACAGTCCCCTAGTGGCAGAACACAGCACTACTGTTAGCCCGTCAGACAACAATTCTGTACAGATCTGTGTATCCCCACATTCATTTCTACAGGTCTGAACCCACACCCACAGGCTTGACTGACCTTGACAGTCTTGGGGATCTGGTCAACGTACTGGGGCTTGACGATGGCTTTCAGGTCATCCTCCAGGATCTTGGTAAAATAGTTCTGGAGCTCAGAGCCACGGAAGTAGGTCAGGATCTCCTGCCAGTCTGGTGGAGCCTGGTGGAGGAACGGGAGAGAATTGAGCTTTTGAAACTAGGGATAAGAGCGATGGTAACACAGCACAGTGTTTTAGTAACTAGTTGCATTTCAGTCATTTAGCTGACATTGTAAGGTCATTCTGCTGACATAATTATGCAGAGGGACATAAGTGACCCTTTAAACATTGTAAAGCTAGATAATAATGTATTAGACATCTGGCTACATTCTCTACAAGGCTGTGTCATAAAACTAATAGTTACACACTTACATCGAACTTCCCCAAGTTAGGCTTCTGTTTTCCAGCCAGAATTTTCAGCGCCGTAGATTTCCCGATTCCGTTGGTGCCCACAAGTCCCAGAACCTCTCCAGGTCTGGGAATGGGTAATCTGGAATGGAATATTGCACAAGTACAGTCCATGGATTCAAGAGAGAAACAAACATTCATTGAGATTAGGCCTACAGGTCTATGAGACAAACACAGCTCTCTTTACCTTGAAAAGTAACCCACCTATGCAACTTGAAGGAGTTGGCACAGTATCTGTGAGTTGTCTCTTTCTCGAGGTTGCTTGGCAAGTTGACAATAGACAAGGCCCCAAATGGACATTTCTGGAATTTCAAAAAAGAAGTCAGTGCTAAGTAATCAGGACTGAAGGAAAATGCATAAAGAAAAAACTACTCGTCCACATCTCCTATCAATAGCGTGTCAGTCATTTTGTTACGATTTTACCTTGACACAGATGCCACAACCGATACAGAGCGATTCGGAAATCCACACAATTTTGCTCTGAGCTGTGACTTCTATGCACAGTTTGCCTGCAAGACAAAAAGATTACAAAGATGAATGACAATTGAGTCTTGAAAAAAGTCAACATGGACCATTTCAACTGTACATAACTTGAGGCATTATTGTTTAGGCTACTGCCTCAAGACCCGGAGGAATTAGTTATAGTGTATGTGTCAGTGATATTATAATAGGCCTAGATTCAAGTACGAGGTTCAGCACAGTAGGAAAGGATGCAACACAAGTCTTACCCATCCGAACCACAGGGCAACTCTTTTTGCACTCTTGCCGGCATTTCTTTGGCTTGCATTTGTCATGATTCACAATGGCGATTCTGGTGTTTTTCTCCGACATTCTGCCTGCCTCTTGTCAATTCTTGGCGGAGCAGAATCCCTCCCCAGAGTACTGCGATACAGAGATATGAGAGTTTAGATCAGACAAGGGTTAGGCCTGTAGCGTCTGCAGAGACAGTGAGTCAGACTAATAACAGTTTGGATGATTGAATACAGAAATGGCCTGTAAATTACTATTTGTCTTTATTATGGATTTCCATTAGCTGCTGCCAAGGCAGTAACTACTCATCCTGGGGTCCAGAAAAATTAAGGCAGTTATACAATTTTAAAAACATTACAATACATTCACAACATATTTCACAACACATTAAGTGTGTGCCCCAAATCTGGGTGAGGCAAGAGAGAAGAATGTATCTAGCTATTTCTCTCTCGTATCCATCTCCCACTTCGAGACAAGAAAGCAAGATGGATAACGTTATAACTTAGTAGGTACAACTAGATAACGAGTAACACTGAAATATGAAACAATGATAGCGATTAGCAAAGAGACCGAGACTAGCTGAGCAGTGCGTATGCCACTGACAGTTTAGCTAGCTACATTAGCAAGTTTGTCAACCAACACTTAGTTTACCCTAGCTAGCTACGTTACCCTAACGGTAACTTCATCCAAATCAGCTGGCAGGCGACACTGTTGGCTATACAAACTAGCTAGCCAGCGTACTAGTATCAGTGACCTATAATTAAACACGTAATTTAAGTGTCAGTTATAAACTATCAAATGAACGAACAGCTGTCATGTGAAAACAGATGCGGCTATGATACACTAGCTAGCAAGTTAACGTTAGCTAGCTAATTGGCTAACGCACAGTGCTGACGTTTAAGCTAGCTCTGTTAGCTAGCTAGCTGGAAAAGCAGCCCATTAAAATGTTATTTGACAAGTTTGTCATTAATATAATTTATATATCAATCCGACTCACCCAGAAACACTCTTCGGGTGTTTCTGTCCTCCAGGTATGATATTTTTGGTTTTAAAGTGTCGTTTTACCACGGTGTTTTATTAAACAACGTGTTCACAACAGGGACAGAACGCCGGGAGAAAAATGGCGCTCCCATGCGTAAAGTTTAGCGACGTCCAGCCATGCGTCGCTGTGACGTAGGGAATCTACGAGAATAAAAAGTGGGAATAGGTTATTTGAGGTGATGGCAACGCAGAACATCTGTTAGACATTCATAAAAATAAATTGAAGTGTATGATCAGAAATGTTTAATTGAATTTGTGAGGCCTTCAATGTAAACTCAAGCTGATGTATAATTTTACCTCTAAGATACAATGGCTTAATTTAATAAATAAAAGTGTGTCAATGGCTTCACCATGCCATCAAATGAATAAAAGGGAAATATGTTACTTATCGAAAACAAGTTATTTTAACTACATAGGCCCATTGATGCTAAGATGTTTAGAAATATGAATCATAATGTATTTATCATATAGGAAAATGTATTTTGAAGGCATCTCTGGCTGCAGTGCAACTGGTGTCTTCATGGCACATACTGTATCAAAATGCAGAATGAGACAAAGTGAGTATCCTTAAACCACCATAGGCCTACTCAAATCAGACCAAATGTAATTTAATTGGTCACATACATATATTTAGCAGATGTTATTGCGAGTCTAGCGAAACTTTTGTGTTCTTAGCTCCAACAGTGCAGAATATCTAAAAAAATACACAACAATACACACATCTAAAACTAAATGAATGGAATTAAGAAATATTGAAATATTAGGATGAGCAATGTAAGAATCCGGAGTATCTGACCAAAATGTGTGTGGACACCTGCTAGTCAAACATCTCATTCCAAAATCATGGAATGAGATGGTCCCCTCTTTGCTGCTATAACAGCCTTCACTCTTCTGGGAAGGAAAACGCATACCAAGTCAGTTGTACAACTGAATGCCTTCAACTGAAATGTGTCTTCCGCATTTAACCCGACCTCTCTGAATCAGAGAGGTGCGGGGGGCTGTCTTAATAGACATCCATGTCTTCAGCACCCGGGGAACAGGGGCAGAACAACATATTTTTTACCTTGTCAGCTCGGGGATTCAATTCAGCAATCTTTCGGTTACTGGCCCAATGCTCTAACCACTAGGCTACCTGCTGCTAGATGTTGGAACATTTCTGCGGGGGACTTGCCTCCATTCAACCACAAGAGCATTAGTGAGGTCAGCACTGATGATGAGCGATTAGGCCTAGCTCGCAATAGGCATTCCAATTCATCCCAAAGTTGTTTGATGGGGTTTAGGTCAGGGCTCTGTGCAGGCCAGTCAAGTTATTCCATGCAAATCTTGACAAACCATTTCTGTATGAACCTTGCTTCGTGCACAGGGGCATTGTCATGCTGAAACAGGAAAGGGCCTTATCCAAACTGTTGCCACAAAGTTGGAAGCACAGCATGGTCTAGAATGCCATTGTATGCTGTAGCATTAAGATTTCCATTCACTGGATCTAAGGGGCCTAGCCCAAAACATGAAAAACATTATTCCAGAACATTATTCCTCCTCCACTAAACTTTACAGTTGCCACTATGCATTGGGGCAGGTAGCGTTCTCCTGGCATCCGCCAAATACAGATTTGTCTGTCGGACTGCCAGATGTTGAAGCGTATATTTTTATAACTCTAGAGAACGTGTTTCCACTTCTCCAGAGTCCAATGGTGGCGAACGTTAAACCACTTCAGCCAACGCTTGGCATTGGGCATTGTGATCTTAGGCTTGTGTGCGGCTGCTCGGCCGTGGAAATCCATTTCATGAAGCTCCAGATGAACAGTTATTGTGCTGATGTTGCTTCCAGGGGCAGTTTGGAACTCTGTAGTGAGTGTTGCAAATGAGGACAGATGATTTTTACGCGCTACGCATTTCAGCACTCGGCGGTCCCGTTCTGTGAGCTTGTGTGGGCTACCACTTTGCGGCTGAGCCATTGATGCTCATAGACGTTTCCACTTCACAATAACAGCACTTAGAGTTGACCAGGGCAGCTAAAGCAAGACAGACATTTGACTGACTTGTTGGAAAGGTGGCGTCCTATGATGGTGAAAGTCACTGAGCTCTTCAGTAAGGCCATTTTACTGCCAACTTGTGTCTATGGAGATTGCATGGCTGTGCGCCTGATTTTATACACCTGTCAGCAATTGGTTCGGCTGAAATAATAGACATTTTGGACAGTATGTGGATAGAATATTTAGTAAATCTGAGAATACTATATGTAAAGCAATAGTTAATTAGGATGGCCTTGACTAGAATACAGTATATACCTATGAAATGGGTAAAACAGTATGTAAACATTATTAAAGTGACCAGTGTGACCATGTCTATGTACATAGGGCAGCAGCCTCTAAGGTGCAGTGTTGAGTAACCGGGTGGTAGCCGGCTAGTGACAGTGACTGAGTTCAGGGAAGGGTACTGGGGGGAGGCCGGATAGTGATGGCTGTTAAATAACAGTCTAATGGCCTTGAGATAAAATATGTTTTTCAGTCTCTTTGTCCCAGTTTTGATGCACCTGTACTAACCTCGCCTTCTGGATGATAGCGGGGTTAACAGTCAGTGGCTCGGGTGGCTGAGGTCATTGATGATCTTCTTGGCCTTCCTGACACCGGGTCCTGGAGGGCAGACAGTGTGCCTCCAGTGATGCATTGGGAAGACCGCACCAGCCTTATTCAACGAATAAAAGACTGGACGATCTGACCAGAGAGGTCCAGGACCTGAAGAACAGCTTGCAGTTCTCCCAGGGTCAGCTTGATGAGTTGAAACAGGAGAATGGCAAGATGACAGCAATCTGTAAGTCATCGAGAGAGGACATCAGTTCTGTATGTGAATCCTTGAATCCATGAAAACATTGACGGATAAATCTCAAGGGACAATCAATGCGGAATAACATGGTTGTGGATGCAATTGTAGAATCTCCACATGAGACCTGGACGGAGTCTGAGGACAAAGTGAGGGCGCCCACAGGACTGGAAAACCCACTACCAGCGTAAGTGACAGGCCCAGGCCGATAGTGGTCAAGTTCCTGAGGTTCAAGGAGAAGGTAGCTGTTCTGGAAAGTGCCAAGAATTTGGGAGGAACATATACTGTATCTTCCTCAACGAGGACTGTCCTGAAGCTGTGCACCAGAAGAGGAAATAACTTTTCCCAGTCATGAAAGCTGCCAGAGCGCGTGGGGACATTGCTTACATCTGCTATGACAGGCTCATTGTCCACCCTCCCTCCCAGAAGTCTGGAAGGGATGAGAGAGCCAAGCTTATGGGTTCGTAGTTTCAACCCCACAGCACACACACAGCACACACACACCAATTGATTAATGGACCGTTGAATGTATATTCTTTTCTCTTGCTTTGTTTGCTCTTTTCCATATTATGTCTATCTCTAATAAGCTACACAGGAAAGGGCTGTAAATATCCCATATTAATATACGTGGCCTTAGAAATAAGGTTAAGGAAATCAATAACTTGCTAACATCAGATAACATTATTATATTAGCCATTTCTGAGACTCAGATAATTCATTTGATGATACAGCAGTAGCAATACAAGGATATAACATCTATAGAAGAGACAGGAATGCTCATGGGGGAGGTGTTGCTATATATATTCAGATCCATATCCCTGTAATGCTAAGAGAAGATCTTATGTCAAGTGTTATTGAAGTGTTGTGGTTGCAGGTTCACATGGCACATCTAAAGCCTTTTCTTTTGGGGTGTTGCTATAGGCCACCAAGCGCTAACAGTCAGTAACTAAATAATATGTGTGAAATGCTTGATAGTGTATGTGATGTAAACAGAAAGATATACTTTCTTGGGGACCTGAATATTGACAGGTTTTCATCAAGCTGTCCACTCAAGAGGAAGCTTCTCACTGTAACCAGTGCCTGTAGTCTGGTTCAGGTTATTAATCAACCTACCAGGGTGTTTACAAACACTACAGGAACAACATCATGTATCACATGTGTACTGTCACGGCTGTTGGAAGGACTAGACCAAGGTGCAGCATGGTAAGCATACATTTTCTCTATATTCAAAAATGATGCCGACAAAACGAAGAACAAAAACCAAACCGTGAAGCTTTGGGCTATGTGCACAAATACTTATTTTCCACCATAATTTGCAAATAAATTCATAAAAAATCCTACAATGTGATTTATTTTTCTCATTTTGTCTGCCATAGTTGAAGTGTACCTATGATGAAAATTACAGGCCTCTCTCATCTTTTTAAGTGGGAGAACTTGCACAATTGGTGGCTGACTAAATACTTGCCCCACTGTAAGTATGGTTCTCAATCAGAGACAGCGATAAGACAGCTGTCCCTGATTGAGAACCATACCAGGCCAAGACATATAAATATAACATAAAATAAAAAAAATAAAAAAACATAGACTACCCACCCCAACTCACGCCCTGACCAACCTAACACAAAGACATAAAAAGAAATTAAGGTCAGAATGTGACAGTACCCTCCCCCCAAAGGTGTAGACTCCGGCCGCAAAACCTGAACCTATAGGGGACAGTCTGGGTGGGCGTCTGTCCGCGGTGGCGGCTCTGGAGCGGGACGTGGACTCCACTCCACCATTATCTTGGCCCACTTATGTGGCGCCATTGGTGCGGCGACCCTCGCCGCCGACCTCGGACTGGGGACCCCTAAAGCAGGCCCCGAATGGACGGGAGATTCCGGCAGCACCGGACAGGCGGGAGACTCCGGCAGTGCCGGAGTGAAGGGCGATTCCGGCTGCACCGGAGTGAAGGGCGGCTCCTGACTGACGGGCGGCTCTGGCAGCTCCTGACTGACGGGGGGCTCTGGTAGCTCCTGACTGACGGGCGGCTCTGGCCGCTCAGGACAGACGGGCGGCTCTGGCAGCTCAGGACAGACGGGTGGCTCTGGCCTGCCGAGGCGCACTGTAGGCCTGGTGCGTGGTGCCGGCACTGGTGGCACCTCAGGGCGAGTGCGGGCAGGAGGCACAGGATACACTGGGCCGTGGAGGCGCACTGGCGGTCTCGAGCGCAGAGCTGGCCCCACCCGTTCTGGTTGGATGCCAGCTTCCCCCCGGCAAATTGGGGACGCTGGCATCGCGCATACCGGCCTGTGAATACTCAGCCTCGGTACCGTGCGCATCACCCCATAGCACGGGGCCTGACTAGTCCCATGCTCGCCACGGTAAGCACGGGAAGTTGGCTCAGGTCTCCTTCCTGACTCTGCCACACTCCCCGTGTGCCTCCCCCAAACATTTTTTGGGGATGCCTCTCGGGCTTCCTTGCCAGCCGTGTTCCCACATACCGCTGGTTCCTTTCTCCGGCTGCCTCTGCTCTCCTAGCTGCCTCCACCTGTTCCCATGGAAGGCGATCCCTTTCCGCCAGGATCTCCTCCCATGTGTAGACTCTCTTGCCATCCAGAACGTCCTCCCATGGCCAGGAGTCCACCTTACCATGCTGCTTGGTCCGTTGGTGGTGGGAAGTTCTGTCACGGCTGTTGGAAGGACTGGACCAAGGTGCAGCATGGTAAGCGTACATTTTCTCTTTATTAAAAAATGACGCCGACAAAACGAAGAACAAAAACCAAACCATGAAACTTTGGGCTATGTGCCCTGAACAAAGACAAAGTTAACTTCCCACAAAACAGTTGTGGGGAAAAGGGTACCTAAGTATGGTTCTCAATCAGAGACAACGATAGACAGCTGTCCCTGATTGAGAACCATACCAGGCCAAGACATAGAAATATAACATAGAAAAAATAACATAGACTACCCACCACAACTCACGCCCAACTCACCAATAGAATGTATGGTAGTGAGAGTTTACCCGCTCGCCTATGAATTCTCAGGAGGCAGCCCAACCTCCGCCACCCTTTTCTCCGTCTTTTCTTCATGCAAATGACGGGGATTTGGGCCTGTTCCAGGGAAAGCAGTATATCCCTTCTTCGAACTCGTTAAAGAAATAAATATATAAAGAATGATGGAAAAAAACTTTGGGGTCCTTTCAATTAAATTATGGGCAGAAAGACAAATTCAACTCCACTTTCATCGAATCAGATGGCTTATTCATCACAAAACCATTTGATGTTGCCAATTACTTTAATCATTACTTCATTGTCAATGTGGGCAAATTTAGGCAGGAAATGCCAATAACGAACAGTATTCTTGCATAAAAAGTTAGTGTGGGAGAGGTGGTAAAATCAATAATGACAAACCTCCTGGCATTGACAACTTAGATGGAAAGCTACTGAGGATGGTAGCTGACTCTACAGCCACTCCTATCTGTCATATCTTTAATCTGAGCCTGGAGGAAAGTGTTTGTCCTCAGGCCTGGAGGGAAGCCAAAGCAATTCCGCTACCCAAGAGTGGTAAAATGTCCTTTCTGGTTCTAACAGCAGACCAATCAGCCTGCTGCCAGCACTTAGCAAACTTTTGGAAAAAATTGTGTTTGACCAAATACAATGCCATTTCTCTGTAAACAAATTAACAACAGACTTTCAGCATGCTTATAGAGAAGGGCACTCAACATGTACTGCACTGACACAAATGACTGTTGATTGGTTGAAAGAAATTGATAATAAGAATATTATGGGAGCTGTACTGTTAGATTTCAGTGCAGCCTTTGATATTATTGACCATAACCTGTTGTTGTAAAAACAAATGTGTTATGGCTTTTTCCATGGAGTGGATTCAGAGCTATCTATCGACTAGAACTCAAAGGGTTTTCTTTAACCTGTTATAGATGATGCGAATTTTCGCAGCTTTTTGTTAAAAATCGCGCAACATTTCAAAGTCCTGCTACTCATGCCAGGAATATAGTATATGCATATGATAAGTATGTGTGTATAGAAAACACTCTGAAGTCTCTAAAACTGGTGTCTGTGGCTATAACAGAACGTGTTTAGGAACGTGTTTAGGAGTAAAAATCCCAGGGAAAAAAAAATATATTCATCCGCCAGTCAATGTATTGTCTAAGGCGACAGAAATTAATGAGGTTCCCAATACAATGCCTACAGCTTCCACACGATGTCGCCAGTACTGGCATTTCATGGCTGCTTTATCCTTGGTTAGTTGACGTATAGGCACTTCCTGTCTTGGGGCGCACCGCAGGATGTTATGAAAGTGAAAACATGGACGATGATTTCAAGACTTGTTGCTATCGAATACAGATCGCCCCGTGATCAATTTGATAGATTATTAACGTTTATTAATACGTAAAGTTGGTTTAGAAAAGTAGTTTGAAGTGATTTGTAAAAGTTTATAGGCAACTTTTGTAATTTTAAAAAGTGACGTTGCGTCTTGTAAAGGGGAATATTCCTGGATCAGACCGGTCTTCAGAAAATGACATTTTGGCTATACAATGACGGATTTAAATCGGGAAAAAGACCCAATTGTGATGTTTATGGGATATATAGGAGTGCCAACAAAGAAGCTCGTCAAAGGTAATGAATGTTTTATATTTTATTTCTGCGTTTTGTGTAGCGCCGGCTACCGCAAAATCTGTTGTTTAGGTGACGTTCAGATATTTTGGGGGGTGCATGCTATCAGATAATAGCTTCTCATGCTTTCGCCGAAAGGCATTTTACAAATCTGACTTGGTGGCTAGATTCACAACGAGTGTAGCTTTAATTCAGCACCTTGCATGTGTGTTTTAATGAAAGTTTGAGTTTTATCAAAAACTATAGGTGGCGCTCTACAATTTCCACTGATTTGGTTCCTGCACAGGAACACTCATCCATGGAGTGGATTCAGAGCTATCTATCGACTAGAACTCAAAGGGTTTTCTTTAATGGAAGCTTCTCTAACGTCAAACATGAAAGTGTGGTGAAATAGCATTTCTATTTTTACCAATGACCTGCCACTGGCATTAAACCAAGCATGTGTGTCCATATATGCTAATGATTCAACCATATATGCAAACTCAGCTAATGAAGTCACTGAAACCCTTAACAAACAGTCTGTTTTGGAATGGGTGGCCAGTAATAAACTGGTCCTGAACATCTCCAAAACTAAGAGCAATGTATTTGGTACAAATCATTCCCTAAGTTCTACACCTCAGCTGAATCTAGGAATGAATGGTGTGGCTGTTGAACAAGTTGAGGAGACTAAATTACTTGGCGTTACCTTAGATTGTAAACTGTCATGGTCAAAACATATAGATTTAATAGTTGTAAAGATGGGGAGAGATCTCTCCGTAGTAAAGAGATCTGCTTTTTTGACACCACACTCCAAAAAGCAAGTTCTGCAGGCTCTAGTTTTGTGTTATCTTGATTATTGTCGTGTGGTCGAGTGCTGCAAGGAAAGACCTAGTTAAGCTGCAGCTGGCCCAGAACAGAGCCTCACATCTTGCTCTTCATTGTAATCAGAGGGGCTGATATAAATACTATGCATGCCAGTCTCTCTTGGCTAAGAGTTGAGGAGAGACTGACTGCATCCCTTCTTCTTTTTATAAGAAACAGTGTGTTGAAAATCCCAACTTGTTTGCATGGTCAACTTACACACAGCTTTGACACACACACTTACCCCGTCAGACATGCCACCAGGGGTCTTTTCACAGTCCCCAAATTCAAGACAGCGAACAGTATTATATAGAGCCAAATAAACAGCAAACCTGGTTTCAAAAAACAGATAAAGCAACACCTCACAGGACAACGCCTCTCCCCTATTTGACATAGATAGTTTGTGTGTATGTGATGATATGTAGGCTACGTGTGCCTTTATACAAATGTTTTATGTAGTTCTGTCCTTGAGCTGTTCTTGTCTATTAATGTTCTGTATTATGTCATGTTTCATGTTTTATGTGGACCACAGGAAGCTTTTGCAACAGCTAATGGCGATCTTATTAAAATACCAAATAATGGAGAGCCCTGAGGTTGCGGATGGTGCAGTTGCCATACCAGGCGGTGATACCCGACAGGATGCTTTCAATGGTGCATCTGTAAAGATTTGTGAGGGTCTATAGGGGCAAGCCAAATTACTTCAGCCTCCAGAGGTTGAAGAGGCTCTGTTGCACCTTCTTCACCACACTGTCTGTGTGGGTTGACCATTTCAGATTGTCAGTGATGTGTACGCCGAGGAACTTGAAGCTTTTCACCTCCTCTTGTCCAGATGGGATATGGCAGTGTGCAGTACGGTGGCGATTGCATCATCCGTGGATCTATCTATGGATCTATACTGAGCAAAGAGAACTGTGTAACCTCCAGTATTGAGCTAATATGATTTAGCCCTCAGTCATCCAGATGTGGCACATGGACATTGAGAGTGACAGCCACTCCATTGTATCCCTGGTGTTTAGAGCAAAGTGCTACACAATAAACACACCAGCACACAGTACTGGGAGCTAGGCAACGGGTCCCCTGAACCGAATGCTCTCAAGTCTATGTGTGACATCATGACACTGTCAGCAGTAGAGCTAATAGCTAAACAATAGTAGAGCTGTACTTGATTACTTTTTGGACTAACCTTGTAATGATGATATTAGATGAAACTAGGAATGTTATTAGAGGCTGAGCATTGACAGTTTACTTCCTGTAGGACCCAAACTCTAAACTGCCATTGTTTGCGCAAGTCATGGATAGTGCAGTACTACTTTCCTCTCTCTAGGTGTCAGCGTTCACTAAGGAAACCAGCCAGCTTGGTACTGGATAGGATGAATAGTCTTTCCTATAAATTTGACAAAAATGAATTATACATTACAGGTACGCTCTTTATGGTGGTGAAGTTCAATTATTATTCAAAGTACTGCAAATTGTTGTTGAATATCCCATGTCCCTTGTGTGTTCTAGTTGAGACATTGCAAACTAAGGGTCTCTATATTGTCCATTGAAATGACTCAGTTGCTATATTGTATCTAAAAGTATATCTCAGACTGAGGGGAAATTCCAAACCCAGAGAGTCAAGGTCTGTTTAGCAGATTTCTATGTAAAAACAACAGGCAGAAAAACAGTTGAAATAGAAATAAACCATATGTGGTTTTCTTAAATTGTAGTGGTGTTTGGGAGGTCTTTGTGGAGTGAGGTTTGTGCTTATTGTGTAAGCTCTCTTTTTAGCTTCATTTTGACAAATATAAATGAAGAACACTCAAGACTGAAATAAGATTAATACATCTAGATAAAGAATAATGCAGACATTTATTTTCTAATTTCACAATAATTAGAAATTCTATACTGGAGAAACCCTTTTCTCTCTAGGCCTCTACTACAGTAGGAATGGATATTCTATTCTCATGGGACAGAGAATGTGTGTGTGTGTGTGCGCGCACATATGCGTGCATTAATGTGTGCGCGCATGCGTGCCTGTGCACACGTGTCTGTGCGTGTGTGTATGTCCCTGCGTGTGTGTGTCAGAAGCAGAGGGGTGAAGGTTAATTTATGACTGTTTATTTCCCCATGCCAGAGGTAAGCAGCAGCCCAGATTAGTGTTAACTGCCACCCAGTCTCCAGCCTGGTTCAGAGAGCCACCGCGGCCCTCCAGCAGCAGACTATTGGGGCCCGGCCTGCGCGGGGGCCGACTGGGGACTGCTAATCTAGGCCTGAATAGAGACCCCACCATGGCCAAGTCCCCGGGCCACTTATCGTCACATCACAAGCCCAGGCTGTGTGGCTGGGGATCTGGAGCTCTGTAGCTGGTGGGGCTGGCCTGGGCCGAGTGGATGAGCTAATCGCTCTCCTCGGAGGTGTTGGGGAGGGGAGCATAGGAGGAGGGGAGGAGGAGGGATGGGGAGAGAGCCGGCCGGACCACCCACCCGGAGGATTCAGAGGCACACAGATTCACAGCCCATTCTGTGACCCGCCGCACCGCCCCGCTCTAAGACAGGGCCCTCCCCAATTGTTCCCCCTGCTAACACGCAGAGGGGCAGAGGGAGGGGGTAGGAGGGAGAGGAGGGGGGACTAGCAGTAAACAGCGGGCCGGGCTGCCCTCCTTAAGCGGCACAATGGGGCTGAATTCCGTCAGGGGCTGGAGCACTTCTTAGAGTGGCCTGCCTGGCTGCCATCAGGCTGAATGAAACATCTGTGGAGGCTATGCTGGAGGGGGGAAATGCTATTTTGTTGTGAGCCACACTGACAACCTGTTGTTCCCTTTTCTCCCCCCCCCTCTCTTCTTTCGTTCCGTTTCTTGCTTGGCATACGCGAGCGAGCATACAATATGAATAGTTTTACGGGGCAGAGAGAGGGAGGGACATGATTTTAAATGTTTTGTTGAGGGACGCAGGACTAGTTGGCGGGTGGATACATATTTTTTCCACATGCGTATAATTCACACATATTACAAACTCATGTACGGTTTTACTGGCTTTACAGGAAAGTTTTCATGTATATTTTGGGTGGACATTCCTTTGAGAGAGAAATTCTGGAGACCACACTGAATGCAGCATTCAAAGTAAACATGTTTTAAGTGCTTGAAATGCAAATGCCTTACAATAAAACGACCAAGAATACATTGTGTACAGTTTTCCCCCATCATATGTACTGTGTATGCACTGACACTACTCTATATATTCACTCTAGCACCATTCCTGTATGTTGGAGCCTGCTGGTGTCCTTTCAACATGTCTCTCTACAGATGTAGGATCTTAATTTGATCACTCTCTTGTTGCTGAGAGTTTTCCTGTATAGCAGGAAATGCAAACTGGTGGTGCATTCAAGGTTTAAAAAGGCTTTTAAAGTTTGTTATTTCCACTTTAAAATGTTAATTATGTTAATTATAATCCACATAATAATTCACATTTCCTGTTGCTGCAGGATAATTTTCTTACTGGCTCAAATTAAGATCCTAAATCTGTAGTGTACAGTAGCATAAACTCACATGATCACAATCTGCCTCTCAGGAGAGCTTGTAGTCCAGCAATCAATCATCATCACATCACCTCTCCAAACTTGACCACCTTCCAAGAAATCACACACCATTCACCAACCTCCACCCCACACCACCGCACCTCACCTCACCCACCCAAACCCAGTACCTCTACCTCAGCCATACTCCCTGTTCCCCAATGTCCTGCTGGGATATGATGACAGAGTTTCACCCCCACGGATCAGGGCTGAGAAGGAGAGAGAAAGAGGAGAGAGAAGTAGAGAGAGCGAGAGAGACAAGGACCACCAAGACATTTGATTTAATTGAAGAGAAAACAAAGACCCCTTACTTCCTGGTCACCCATTTTCTTTAATCAATTTACTCTCTTTTGGTCCTTATATCATCTGTAATTACTTTCACCTCACCCACCCCCCTGTCACCTCAGTTCCTCCAGGGGTATAAGCCTCCACACACTGTGGACCCTGCTGTGCCCACCAATACCTTCAGCATCAATACTGGCTGGCCCACAGACCCTACGGCCCCCTTCGGCTCCTCAGCCTTCTAAACAATGGAGAAAGAAAGCTCTACTGGCTCCAGAACCCCACAGGGTAACCCCTGCCCACCTACTCCGCACAAGGAGCAGGACTCCCCCAAACACACACACACATAAGTCACACATAATACGACACAGACACCCGGGATGGGGAGAATGGAGGTGCTGCTGCGAGACCACTTTAAATACCAGCTCAGCTTGTCATCACTGGGGTTTGACCTTACAACACTTCTAATGCTAAGAGGTCAAGAAGCTAGAGCATTCATACCTCCCACCCCTCACCCCTTCTAACCCTCCCCACCCCCCACCCTCACCCCCAGCCTGGCTGCCCTCCGTAACTCGGTTCTTTCAGGACCTCTCTACTTTCTCTGCTGTTTTCTTGACATGATGGTATTCCCAACACTAAACAATAAATTATCCTGCAAAAAAATCCTCTACTTCCTTTTTCTATGAAAGCTAAATATACATTCTGAGAAACAGAAATTCTAAGAAAGATTCATTAAATTGTTAATAGGAATTAAGAAGATTTATGCTGCCTGCAAGAGTTTAGATACAGACGAAAATACTCACATCGCCCAGCAAATGCACTTTCCTTTTTTGGACTTCATGTTCTCCAAATATGACCACCCAGAGAAAAGATATGAGCCCTATACCACCCACATACTAGTGAATGGACACACACACACACACACACACACAACACACAACACACAACACACAACACACAACACACAACACACAACACACAACACACACACACACACACACACACACACACACACACACACACACACACACACACACACACACACACACACACACAGTCCTGTTGGTGTAGTTGATAAGAGAAACCTGCTGCTTTCAATATTGGCATCGTTGCCTCGTTCAGACAGGGAAGTGAAACATCACATACACCCACCTAAAAATAATAAACTATTGGAAGAGAGGAAAGGTGATGTCAACAAGTATTATAATTGGAGTGAAGGAAAGACAAAGTTGAGCATAATTTCTTTTTTTTATGATAATAGAATAGAATATGAAACAATAGAATGTGAAACAATAGAATAGAAAATATTAAAATAGGAAACAATAGAATAGAAAACAATAGAATATGAAACAATAGAATATGAAACAATAGAATATGAAACAATAGAATAGAAAATAATATAATATGAAACAATATAATATGAAACAATAGAATGTGAAACAATAGAATAGAAAATAATAGAATAGAAAACAATATAATATGAATCAATATAATATGAAACAATATAATAGAAAATAATAGAATAGGAAACAATAGAATAGAAAATAATAGAATAAGAAACAATAGAATATAAAACAATAGAATATGAAACAATATAATAGAAAATAATAGAATAGGAAACAATAGAATAGAAAATAATAGAATAAGAAACAATAGAATATGAAACAATATAATAGAAAACAATAGAATATGAAACAATAGAATATGAAACAATAGAATATGAAACAATAGAATATGAAACAATAGAATATAAAATAATATAATAAGAAACAATAGAATATAAAACAATAGAATATGAAACAATATAATATAAAACAATAGAACATAAAACAATGGAATATGGAACAATGTAATATAAAACAATATAAAACAGTAGAATAGGAAAATGTTATTGTCCACTCCATTTGGCAATAATATTATGATACAAATGGCAGTGATATGTTGAGATCACTATAGCTACATAGATCCACTGAGAGGGAGTTCCCTTGGAGAAAACTGTGCTGCCTGGTGATAGTCTCTGTCCCTGGCCTTGGGGACCAGCCACTGTCTGTGTATCCATGTAGATAATGGACAGATGTGTTTAAATTCACTTACACTGACGTGATTCACACACACACACACACACAGCCGCCACCATGGGCCATCCCAGTCTACCCAGCAGATAACACCTAGCAGTATCTCCACATGGTCGGACAGCCTCGCTTCAGGGACCACCATGACATTCATCAGTGATTACTGCTGCGAGGGAAAATGGATAGAGGAAGGTGCGAGAGAGAGAGAGCGACACGAAAGCAAGAGAGAGAGACAGAGCGAGACAGAGAGAGCTAGAGAGCGAAAGAGAGAGACAAAAAGAGAAAGTGATGGGAAGGAGAGAGACGGGAAAGAGGAAGGAGAGAGAAAGATCTATATATATTTAGATAGATAGAGAACGAGAGAAAGTAGAGGGAAAGCGAGAGAGAAAGAGCAAGATGGATTGTATGTACATATGGGCATGAGAATGAGGACGATGCAAGACTGTTGAACAAGTTCAGCTGCTCTGAGATTTTGACGAAGGTATGACAAACAGTGTGCTGGGTGGCAGCGCACATAAACACACAGACAGACATACAGTACCAGTCAAAATGTAAGGTTTTTCTTTATTTGTACTTTTTTCTACATTGTAAAATAATAGTGAAGACATCAAAACTATGAAATAACACATGTTAAATATTAAATATTTGTCATAATTTTTTATTCTTCAAAGTAGCCACCCTTTGCCTTGATGACAGCTTTGCACACTCTTGGCATTCTCTCAACCAGCTTCACCTGGAATGCTTTTCCAACAGTCTTGAAGGATTTCCCACATATGCTGAGCACTTGTTGGCTGCTTTTCCTTCACTCTGCGGTCCAACTCATCCCAAACCATCTCAATTGGGTTGAGGTCGGGTGATTGTGGCGCCCAGGGCATCTGATGCAGCACTCAATCCATCTCCTTGGTCAAATAGCCCTTACACAGCCTGGAGGTGTGTTTCTTGGACCAATCAAGTCTCATCTTCTTATTGGTGTCCTTTAGTAGTGGTTTCTTTGCAGCAATTCGCCTGATTCATGCAGTCTCCTCTGAACAGTTGATGTTGAGATGTGTCTGTTACTTGAACTCTGTAAAGCATTTATTTGGGCTGCAATTTATGAGGCTGGCAACTCTAATGAACTTATTCTCTGCAGCAGAGGTAACTCTGGGTCTTTCTTTCCTGTGGCGGTCCTTGTGAGAGCCAGTTTCATCATAGCGCTTGATGGTTTTTGCGAGTGCACTTGAGGAAACTTTCAAAGTTCTTGAAATTTTCCGGATAGACTGTCCTTCATGTCTTAAAGTAATGATGGACTGTCGTTTCTCTTTGCTTATTTGAGCTGTTCTTGCCAAAATATGGACTTGGTCTTTTGCCAAATAGGGCTATCTTCTGTATACCACCCCTACCTTGTAACAACACAACTGATTGGCTATAATGCATTCTGATTTGTTTAACACTTTTTTGGTTACTACATGATTCCATATGTGTTATTTCATAGTTTTGATGTCTTCACTATTATTCTACAATGTAGAAAATTGCCCAAATAAAGAAAAACCCTGGAATGAGTAGGTGTGTCCAAACTTTTGACTGGTACTGTTTAAACACACACATACACATTCACGCAGCACACATCTGCTGCGGTACCATAACTCAACCACTAAGCTTTCTCTGACTAAATCTGAAGAACTTTGGCATTTCAACCAGTGATATAGTTCATACACATGCTTCAGCTTTTCACACCCGTTTCCTAGGAGACACAGAGAAAGAGAAAGCATATCCAACTGGTGTTGTAGTGTCAATGACATACTCTAGAGATGCAAGGAGCGACACTGTCCGTTCTAATCTCTTGCACATATCTTTGGTTGGAGGAGGCAAATTGCACAGCTTCTTTCCTAGGTCAAATAAAATATTCACTTCCTTCATTGTACTAGTCCACTAGTCTCTATACATCACTGTTACAGACAGAGAGTACACATGATGCATTAGGGTGGGATCTCTGCTGCTCTTCTCATACAAAATGGCCATTGGTCCAAATAGACTTCAAAGTAGTTCCTCTTCTATGGGTCCCCACTGGCTGCACAGTGAGATGTCTGTGATGCAGCCGCCTATGTAACGTTCCCATGTGTGTTTATGAACAATACAGAGAGCCTTGGGTGTTCATCACATTATTCTGGGCTCCTGTAGGCCTGGAGGCAGCATGACTCTATAGGACTACAACTCCACGTGGCCTTTTCCTGTAAGCCCAGAGAAAATACAGACTACCTCTGAGAGACGTGTGTGTGTGTGTTTGTCTGTGTGTGTGTGTGACTTGTGTGTGCATATGCGTGTGTGTGACGTGTGTGTGTGTGTTCGTGCGTGCGTGTGTGTGTCTGGAGGGCTGGAGAGGAGCGTCTGTGTGTGTGGGCCACATAGAGTACTACAGGGGGAATGACTTCATTGCTGTTTACTGTAACACATGACATGACCCATCCAGGTCATTAGGCCCAGCAGCCTTCAGCAGCACTTTAGCTTGTTAGAAGTGGCGCTGAGGGTCTGGTTTACTGCACGTATGACTGTGAGCGACACAGTGGGTGAATATATTTGTATTTGTATTTATTGTGGATCCCCATTAGCCAAGGCAGCAGCTACTCTTCCAGGGGTCCAGCAAAATTAAAGCAGTTTATAGAGTTTTAAAAACATTATAATACCTTCAGACTGTGTGCCATCAGGCCCATACTCCCCCAATACCACATACAGTGCCTTGCAAAAGTATTCACCCCTCTTGGCTATTTCCTATTTTGTTGCATTACAACCTGTTATTTAAATAGATTTTTATTTGGATTTTATGTAATGGACATACACAAAATAGTCCAAATTGATGAAGTGAAATGAAAAAAACAACTTGTTAAAAAAAGAAAAGAAAAGTGGTGCGTGCATATGTATTCACCACCTTTGCTATGAAGCCCCTAAATAAGATCTGGTGCAACCAATTACCTCCAGAAGTCACATAATTAGCAAAGTCCACCCGTGTGCAATCTAAGTGTCACATGATCTGTCCCATGATCTCAGTATATATACACCTGTTCTGAAAGGCCCCAGAGTCTGCAACACCACTAAGCAAGGGGCACCACGAAGCAAGTGTCCATAGGAACACATTAAGCCATACACTCCACTGAGCTGGGATTTACGGAAGAGTGACCAGAAAAAAGCCATTGCTTAAAAAAGAAATAAGCAAACACATTTGGTGTTCGCCAAAAGGCATGTGGGAGACTCCACAAACATATGGAAGAAGGTACTCTGGTCAGATGAGACTAAAATTGAGCTTTTTGGTGATCAAGGAAAATGCTATGTCTGGCACAAACCAACACCTCTCATCACCCCAAGAATACCATCACCCCAGTGGCAGCATCATGCTGTGGGGATATTTTTAATCGCTAGGGACTGAGAAACTGGTCAGAATCGAAGGAATAATGGGTGGCGCTAAATACCAGGAAATTCTTCAGGGAAATCTGTTTCAGTCTCCCAAAGATTTGAGACTGGGACGGAGGTTCACCTTCCAGCAGGACAATGACCCTAAGCATACTGCTAAAGCAACACTCAAGTGGTTTAAGAGAAAACATTGAAATGTCTTGGAATGGCCTAGTCAAAGCCCAGACCTCAATCCAATTGAGAACCAGTGGTATGACTTCAAGATTGCTATACACCAGCAGGAACCCATCTAACTTGAAGGAGCTGGAGCAGTTTTGCCTTGAAGAATGGGCAAAAATCCCAGTGGCTAGATGTGCCAAGCTTATAGAGACATATCCCAAGAGACTTGCAGCTGTAATTTCTGCAAAAGGCGGCTCTACAAAGTATTGACTTTGGGGGGGATGAATAGTTATGCACGCTCAAGTTTTCAGTTTTTTTTCATTTATTTCTTCTTTGTTTCACAATAAAAATATATTTTGCATCTTCAAAGTGGTAGGCATGTTGTGTAAATCAAATGATACAAACCCCCCCCAAAATATATTTTAATTCCAGGTTGTAAGGCAACAAAATAGGAAAAATGCCAAGGGGGTAAATTCTTTGGCAAAGCACTGTATTTACAGTACAAAATCCATGTGTACGTGTGTGTATAGTGCGTATGCAATTGTGTGTGTGTGTATGGACCTATGTTCGTGTTTCTTCACAGTCCCCGCTGTTCCATAAGGTGTTTTTTAAATCAAATTTTACTGCTGGCATGAGTTACTTGATGTGGAATAGAGTTCCATGTAGTCATGGCTCTATTTAGTACTGTGCGCCTTCCATAGTCTGTTCTGGAATCGGGGACTGTGGAGAGACCTCTTGTGGCATATCTTGGCATGGGTGTCCGAGCTGCGCACCAGTAGTTCAAACAGACAGCTCGGTGCATTCAACATGTCAATACCTGATAAATACAAGCAGTGATGAAGTCAATCTCTCCTCCACTTATGAGCCAAGAGAGATTGACATGCATATTGTTGATATTACCTCTCTGTGTACATTCAAGGGCCAGCCGTGCTGCCCTGTTCTGAACCAATTGCAATTTTCCTAACTCCCTTTTTGTGGCACCTGACCACACGACTGAACAGTAGTCCAGGTACGACAAAACTAGAGCCTGTAGGACCTGCCTTGTTGACAGTGCTGTCAAGAAGGTACTTAATACTTTTCCCCATCTTAGCTACCGTTGTATCAACATGTTCTGACCATGACAGTTTACAATCCAGGGTAACTCCAAGCAGTTTAGTCACCTCAACTTGCTTAATTTCCACATTATTTATTACAAGATTTAGTTGAGTTTTAGGGTTTAGTGAATGATTTGTCCCATATGCAATGCTTTTAATTTTCAAAATATTTAGGACTAATTTATTCCTTGCAACCCACTCTAAATCTAACTGCAACTCTTTGGTAAGTGTTGCAGTCATTTCAGTCGCTGTAGTAGCTGACATGTATAGTGTTGAGTCATCCGCATACATAGGCTTTCCTCAAAGCCAGTGGTAATTCATTAGTAAAGATTGAAATAAGTAAATGGGCCTAGACAGCTGCCTTGGGGAATTCCGATTCTACCTGGATTATGTTGGAGAGGCTTCCATTAAAGAACACCCTCTGTGTTCTGTTAGACAGGTAACTCTTTATCCACAATTTAGCAGCAGCAGACAATGATCGAGAATGTCAAAGGCCGCACTGAAGTCTAACAAAACAGCCCCCACAATCTTTTTATCATCAATTTCTCTCAGCCAATCATCATCAGTCATTTGTGTAAGTGCTGTGAGGAGTATGAAAGATCGGACCAAAATGCAGCGTGGTGTGTCCATTTGAAATGTATTACAAAAACATAGAAAAAAGAACATAGAACGCCCATCCTAGTCACATCCCGGCCTAACCAAAATAGAGAATAAAAAGCCACTATGGCCAGGGCGTGACAGTACCCCCCTCCCCAAAGGTGCGGACTCCGGCCGCAAAACCTGACTCTAAAGGGGATGGTCCGGGTGGGCCTTCTTACGGCAGCGGCTCGGGTGCGGGACGTGGACCCCGCTCCACCTCAGTCTTGGCCCACTTAGGCGGCGCCTCTGGACTGAGGGGCGCCTCTGGACTGAGGGGCTGCGATTCTGGCGGCTCTGGAGTGAAGGGCGACTGGAGGCAGCGAAAGGTGAGTGGCGGCGATATGAGGTAAGGCAGCGCAACAGGCACGAGAAAAAATTATCTGGCAGCTCCTGACTGACGGGCGGCTCTGGCCGCTCCTGACTGACGGGCGGCTCTAGCCGCTCCAGGCTGCGTCTCGTGCCTGTTGCACTGCCTTACCTCATATCACCACCACTCAGGTTTCGCTGCCTTCAGGCGGTGATATTCCCCAGCCTGACTCCAGGGTCCCTTACCGTCTAGTATCTCCTCCCAAGTCCAGGAGTCCAGAACCCCCTGCTCCTTGTTACCACGCTGCTTGGTCCGTTGGTGGTGGGTGGTTCTATAACGGTTTTCCTCCTCTTCATCTGATGAGAAGTATGAAACGCAGCGTGGTAAGTGTCCATTTTAAATTTATTACAACTGGTCACAAAATAACAAACTTGAAACAACGAAAATCAAAACAGTTCTGTATGGTGAAAACACAGACACAGAAAACAACTACCCACAAACCATAATGGGAAAACAGGCTGCCTAAGTATGGTTCTCAATCAGAGACAACGACAGACAGCTGTCCTTGATTGAGAACCATACCCGGCCAAAAACAAAGAAATACAAAAACATAGAAAAAAGAACATAGAACGCCCACCCTAGTCCCACCCTGGCCTAACCAAAATAGAGAATAAAAAGCCTCTTTATGGCCAGGGCGTGACACCTTGTTGTCAATTTGTTTACTGTAAAATAGCATTGTATCTGGTCAAACACCATTTCTTCCAAAAGTTTACTAAGGGTTGGTAACAGGCTGATTGGTTGACTATTTGAGCCAGTAAAGGGGGCTTTACTATTCTTAGGCAGCGGAATTATTTTTGCTTCCCTCCAAGCCTGGGGCACACACTTTCTAGTCGGCTTAGATTGAAGATATGGTAAATAGGAATGGCAATATTGTCCTCTATTATCCTCAGTAATTTTCCATCCAAGTTGTCAGACCCCGGTGGCTTGTCATTGTTGATAGACAACAATCATTTACTCACCTCTTCCACATTAACTTTATGGCATTTAAAATGCCAATGCTTGTCTTTCATAATTTGGTCAGATATACTTGGATGTGTTGTGTCAGCATCTTTTGCTGGCATGTTATGCCTAAACTTTCTAATCTTGCCAATGCAAAAATCATTAAAGTGGTTCAGTTGGTTTTGTGATGAATGAGCCATCTGCTTCAATGAATGATGGAGCTGAGTTTGCCTTTTTTCCCCCAGAATTTCATTTATGGCACTCCAAAGCTTTTTACTAATATTCTTTATTTCATTTATCTTGGTTTCATTGTGTAGTTTCTTCTTCTTTTTACTCAGTTGAATCACTTGATTTGTCAATTTGCATTAAGTTTGCCAATCGGTTGTGCAGCCAGACTTATTTGCCATTCCATTTGCCTCATCCCTCTCAACCATACAATTTTTCAATTCCTTATCAATCCACAGGGATTGAACAGTTTTACAGCCATTTTCTTAATGGGTGCATGCTAATTAGCAACTAGAATAAGCAATTTCATGTCTCTTTGCTCCTCGTTATACACCACGGACCAACAGATATTCTTTACATCAATAAAATAGGAATCACTTCAAAACTTCTTGCATGACCTCTTATACACTATATTAGGCCCAGCCTTTGGAACTTTGGTTTTCCTAGATATGGCTACTATATCGTGATCACTACATCCGATGGATCTGGATAATGCTTTCAAGCAAATTTCTGCAGCCTTAGTAAAGGTGTGATCAATACATGTTGAGGATTTCATTCCTGTGCTGTTTGTAACAAGGTTGAACAATGTTGCAGGCACTGGTTACAGTTTGAAGCTTTTTCTTGAGTGGGCAGCTTGATGAAAGCCAGTCGATATTTAAATCACCCAGAAATATATACCTCTCTGTTGAAATCACATACATTATCAAGCATTTCACACATGTTATCCAGATACTGATTGTGGCCTGAAGTGGTCTTGAGTTCATTCATTATGAACAGGAAAAGAGAGTTCTGTTCTGGTGGGGGTGGTATGTGTCACAGGGTGCCACACTAGTGCATGGACACATATACCCACACACCAAACTCTGAGGGGGAATAAATTATGTGAGGATGGCTGGGGGGTGGTCCGGAGGTGGGATAGGCCCCTCTACCATAGATTGGAGAATTTAGAATTCTTCTCAAACACCTGAAACAGTTTTTTCCCTGCAATCTAGAGCCATAATCATTCTGCTTAAAATGGAACTGACATAATTTTAGTAACATTAAATCTGATTATAATCTGTTAATATACACCCCCAGGAATAATATAATTTTAGATCATTAGAACACATTTACCAAAAGCCACAAAATACACTTGAATGGATTTCTGAAAATAAGTCATTTGAGAACTTCACAGTCCTACAACCATGAAAAGGTAGGCTCTCTCTCTCCCTCAGTTGCCTATGCACACCAACTAGCTAATGCTAGCCAGAGCGAGATGAGCTAAAATCTAACGAGTTAACATTAGATAAACCCTCTCAAACTTTTTCACCTAGTTGGCCATCAAAATTGCACTGATAAACAATGGGGAATCGTAGCCTGCTCGGCCTTCTGCAGCTTGCCTGAGAATGCATGCTTGTCCCAACCCATGTTTTGACAACTGAATGGGAACTCGCCTGCCTCCCAGCCAATTTGCCAAATACATTTGGTTGACAACTAAGAGATATGCTAACTGTGAATAACAGTCATTCAAGTTCAGCATCGCTAGCTAGCAAAGCGATTCACATTTCTCGCTAGCTAACCAAATGACACCTGCATATCTACCTGTAGCCACTGAAAAATTATACGAGTCGGAAAAGTTGGTAACTCACTCACTTCCTCCAATGACATGACATTTTTTTTAGCTTACTAAATAAATAGGTAGGTATATACAGTGCCTTGCGAAAGTATTCGGCCCCTTGAACTTTGCGACCTTTTGCCACATTTCAGGCTTCAAACATAAAGATATAAAACTGTATTTTTTGTAGCACTGTGCAAGCGATAATATTGAAATGGAAGGAGTATCAGACCACTGCAAATCTACCAAGACCTGGCCGTCCCTCTAAACTTTCAGCTCATACAAGGAGAAGACTGATCAGAGATGCAGCCAAGAGGCCCATGATCACTCTGAATGAACTGCAGAGATCTACAGCTGAGGTGGGAGACTCTGTCCATAGGACAACAATCAGTCGTATATTGCACAAATCTGGCCTTTATGGAAGAGTGGCAAGAAGAAAGCCATTTCTTAAAGATATCCATAAAAAGTGTTGTTTAAAGTTTGCCACAATGCACCTGGGAGACACACCAAACATGTGGAAGAAGGTGCTCTGGTCAGATGAAACCAAAATTTAACTTTTTGGCAACAATGCAAAAGGTTATGTTTGACGTAAAAGCAACACAGCTCATCACCCTGAACACACCATCCCCACTGTCAAACATGGTGGTGGCAGCATCATGGTTTGGGCCTGCTTTTCTTCAGCAGGGACAGGGAAGATGGTTAAAATTGATGGGAAGATGGATGGAGCCAAATACAGGACCATTCTGGAAGAAAACCTGATGGAGTCTGCAAAAGACCTGAGACTGGGACGGAGATTTGTCTTCCAACAAGACAATGATCCAAAACATAAAGCAAAATCTACAATGGAATGGTTCAAAAATAAACATATCCAGGTGTTAGAATGGCCAAGTCAAAGTCCAGACCTGAATCCAATCGAGAATCTGTGGAAAGAACTGAAAACTGCTGTTCACAAATGCTCTCCATCCAACCTCACTGAGCTCGAGCTGTTTTGCAAGGAGGAATGGGAAAAAATGTCAGTCTCTCGATGTGCAAAACTGATAGAGACATACCCCAAGCGACTTACAGCTGTAATCGCAGCAAAAGGTGGCGTTACAAAGTATTAACTTAAGGGGGCTGAATAATTTTGCACGCACAATTTTTCAGTTTTTGATTTGTTAAAAAAGTTAGAAATATCCAATAAATGTCGTTCCACTTCATGATTGTGTCCCACTTGTTGTTGATTCTTCACAAAAAAATACAGTTTTATATCTTTATGTTTGAAGCCTGAAATGTGGCAAAAGGTCGCAAAGTTCAAGGGGGCCGAATACTTTCGCAAGGCACTGTATATATATAGATACGCTAGCCCAAGGGTGTCAAACTCAATCAATCGCACGAGCCATACTGAAAAAACACAACGAATTCTAGGGCCAGACGTAGCCAATGTTTTGTTTTTAAACGTGCATGTAGCCATTGTTTTATTTAAAAAAAAATCCCTTTCTAATGTCCACTTAGGATGCTGTATATAGCATTTTAACATATTAAAAAAAAGAGATAAATTATATTTGATATGCTTGCAGATGTGCAAACATTTAGCACTGCATGGATCACCAGTGCGATTGAATGCAGCCTTGCTGTATGGTGCACTTAAAATGTATTGTAGTTGAGTAGCCAGCCGAGGCTACTGCTCAAATGTTGCTGTAATAGGCCTTCATGTTTGTCCTTTGCATGGTGTTTTGTTGCAGGTGATGTTTTTTGGTTATTGTCAAGCAAAACTTTAAATACCGAAGCCAGAAGCCAGACTGCAACATTTTAGTGTCAGCAGCAATTTCAGTTGAATTCACTGATGCCGCATCAGGCTGTAACTTCATAAAGTAGATGACTCAACTGTTGACTCATTTATACTTGCTTGTGTGTCCTATTCGGCCCATGGGCCTTGTGTTGGATACATGTGAGCTAGCCTATTAGCCACGTTATGGCTGACTTGTGTTTATTGCCCTTGCTAGTTTGATTGTGTTGACATTCCCAGCCTTAGTTACAGTCGTCCTTTTTTGTCCTAAATATTGAGTCATTGAAACTGAAACAGTGCCTCTCGAATGGGTGGAAGCAGCAAACAACGTACCAGGCCAGCTGTGTTACAACCTGATTGCAATATCTTTGGGACTACCAAGAAATGTATTGGTGAATTATATGAATCATGCATTGAACTGCATCTATCTATTCTGCCAACAACGCCTTACTGTACGTCATGGAATTTCGAGTCAGGTGCGATTAGAACCAATTTTTAAAACCTCTTATGAAGTCGGTTTTGAAGCATAAACTGGGAATTATGGTTTTTTTGACTGATATGATTGTCTGTTTGTTTCATATTTGCAAAGTAGTTAAAACACTGTCAATTCCACTTTAATTATATGTCCAAAAAAAACTTACAAAAAACACGTCTATTTTTCTGCACATCTAAGCATACCTCGAGCTCCTAACTGGTGGTTCTTTTTTAAAAGAAACTAAATATTCTTCTCTGCATCTCTGCTAAAATCTGGGTAAAAGATTGAAGTTAATGTGAGTCTTATTCAGTACATTTAGTAAATGTTTGCTTTTCTAAAGTCTACCAACCTTGCCAGCAGGCATGCCAGCTAAGATAGTTAGCTACTCTAACAGGCTTGATAGCCTGAAATGGCTTCTTGGTAGCCGCTTTTAGCAACGCTAGTATTAGCTTGCAAAAAACCTGAATAGTCCACCGGTTATAAAATAACATTTCAACTAACTCTGTAGATTGTCTGTAGGCTTGGAAAATAAACATTTAATGGAACGTAATAATTAAACGGAAATAAGCATAGAGGAAGTGGGTCTACAACAGACCCACGTTTGGAAAGTCTGTTTTTATTTCTGTTCTATTAGATGATTCTTCTTAATTTCCCCACCCCCCTATAAAGACCAGCACTACAGACAATCAGCAGTGTAAGTTGAAATTAAATTTTTAAGTTCTGGCTTCTGCGGACTATTCAAAAAATATTTTAAGCTCATTTCTAGCACCGCTAGTGTCTATCTTTGCTAAAAGCAGCTAGCTACTTAGACTAACTAAAGCCAACTTCATAAAATTGCTAGCTGGCTAGTAGTATTAGCTTGCAGAGAAACAACAACAACAGGACAAATCTGAGGGGGGCACGTGACCCTGTGCCCCCTATGGACATGACGCCTCTATACACTCACACACACACATAGACAGAGAGAGAGACACAACAACAACACAGGACAAATATGAGGGGGGCACGTGACCCTGTGCCCCCTATGGGCATGACGCCTCTGCACACACACACACACACACACACACACACACACACACACACACACACACACACACACACACACACACACACACATAGACAGAGAGAGACACACAACAACAACAACAGCAAC